>NC_136261.1:215888766-216195242 GCF_964187855.1 Myxine glutinosa | reverse complement strand
GTCTCTCACTATACTTTCAGGGATCATTTCTATAGTTTGTGAGTCCAGAAACGTAACTGAAAGTGAACGGACATGTTAACCCTGATGAGGAGCATAAATCTCGCTTCCTTCTCTCTCTGTGTCTCTGTGTGTCTCTGTATGTCTCTCTGTGTGTCACACATCGCCCTGATTTCTTTAAGGTGGTGTTCACCATCCTGGATGTGTGGGATCTCTGGGTCGCTGCTGAGAGATTGATCGGCTGTCTGTGCCGCTGAACTGTTCAAGAGAACTGTCCTGGGGTATACAACAAAAACAACAACAATAACAATAACAACTACTACCACTACTACTACTACTACCAATCCATGGTCCCAGGCGAATTAACAACTTTCAAAATTAGGAAGTACCAACTTGCATTCACAGACCTCAGCTATCAACAGCTTGCGCTGCTGATCCACTGGTGCAATACCCTCTGTACTCTAGGGATGCCGGCGATAGCTCACATACTCTTTGTGAAGGACACCGTGGGATTTTTAATGTCCACCAAATAAATCCGACAGACGCGACACCCACTTAACATCCATCGGAAGAACGGCACACACAATGATGAATCACCGTGCCTGTGAAACACTGGGATGACTAGGTCGGGATTTTTGGATGACTGGGATGATTTTGGTTTGGGATGACTGAGTTTATAGCTGGGTCGGGATTCAAACCGAGGCTAGACAGCTTCAAGGTGAGTTCATATGTACCTCGAGGCCATCCTGCCAGCCCGAAGATTTAATCAGAGTTCATGCCTCAAACTCAAGACCAGAGTACAAACTCGAGAGCTCATGATTTCGATTTGAACGTGGACTCGATTTGCCAGTACTCAACCAAATTACTGCTATTACTACATTACATAATCCGACTAAATATTTCCTGTTTTGTGCAGGTTACAAGCTTTTCTGAAAACACCATCTCCTTCATGATAATGAGTGCAAAACAAAACGTGGTGCATAAAAAAAAAAACTCTTTGCATGGGTTTGCTGGAGTCCTGGGCCCGGTTGCTAGAAACCCAGATAAGTACCATCCTGTGGACAAATCACCTATCCTGAGGACTAAATTTATCCACAGCATAGGTTCTGTGGCTAAAAGCCTGGATAACGTTAATCCCTGGATAAGCCAGCTATTTTTTATGATTACAGTTTGAGCAATCAGCGGATACGGAGATGCACATTTTCTCTCTGTGTCTCTCTCTCATTATGTTTTCGGGTTGTCCGTCTGTCCGTCCTTCCTTCCGTCCAGGCTAAACTTCGTTTTTCTCAGCAACCACATGTCCGATGGAGATGAAACTTTCATGGTAGGAGTGACACCCATGCAGAATGTTTTTATGATAATTGTGACATCATAGGTCACGTGGTATGGTAGCCATCTTGGATTAAACGCAAATAATGAAAAAAATATTTCTCGGAAACCGCTGAATGGCACAAAGATTTGAATCTTGGCGCATTGTCAAGTACTCCCAATAGGGAACAAAAGCATGGTAATGATGACATCATCGGTGAAGTGGTATACCAGCCATAAATGTTTGAATCGAATGCCTTATCCTAAAAATCTGAAATTGCATGTACATGATCTATGACCCATTTGTATTGAAATATTAAACTTATGACATCTTAGGTCACATGGTTTGGCAGCCATTTTGGATTGAAGGAAAATATTAAATAATTATACCTCTGAAACCCCTTACCCTATTGATGCGAAATTTTACAAATATAATCCAACACCAGTGTTGCATATTGTTTGAAAATGATGACATTGTAGGTCACGTGGTTTGACAGCCATCTTGGATAGAAAAACGAACCTTATCTGATAAAAATGAAACTTCACAAATGTGATCCACTACCCATACATATGCAGAGTCTACATTTTTTAAGGTCATATGTCACGTGGTGCGGCAGCCATATTTGTTTGAAAGCCTATATTTACAAAAATCCCTTCTCTGAAATCGCTTCTCGGATCGATATGAAACCTGTCATGGCTGGTGAAAATGTGATACTTGAAATCAGCTGAAGGGATTTAAATCAAACTCGTTTATTTTTAGGACAGTGAACGAGGGCATCTACCCGTTGTATGACTATGCGGACACATATTTAACTTTAGCCAACCTCCTTTGGCTGGGATAACGCCTTGTCCATGGTTAACGACATGTATGTAGGTTTGTCAAATTCAAAATGGCAGACCATCCAGGTTTATTCGACATCTGTTGGATGAATATTGAAAGGAAATTCCACAAACTTGATGATCCAATGTGTCAAGTACGAAAGTGCACAACAATACGAACGTGCAAACATGTTGATCCAATGTGTCATGAACAAACGTACAAACGTGTTTCTCCAATGTATCATGTACGAACGTGCAAACGTGTTAATTCAATGTGTCAAGTACGAACGTGCTCAACAATACGAACGTGCAAACGTGTTGATCCAATGTGTCATGTACGAAAATGCAAAAGTGTTGATCCAATGTGTCATGTACGAAAATGCAAGCGTGTTGATCCAATATGACATGTACGAACATGCAAACGTATTGATCCAATGTGTCATGTATGAACGTGCAAACGTGTTGATCCAATGTGTCATGTACGAAAATGCAAACGTGTTGATCCAATGTGTCATGTACGAACATGCAAACGTGTTGATCCAATGTGTCATGTACGAACATGCAAACGTGTTGATCCAGTGTGTCATGTATGAACATGCAAACGTGTTGATCCAGTGTGTCATGTATGAACGTGCAAACGTGTTGATACAATGTGTCATGTATGAACATGCAAACGTGTTGATCAAGTGTCATGTATGAACATGCAAACGTGTTGATCCAATGTGTCATGTACGAACATGCAAACGTGTTGATCCAATGTGTCATGTACGAACATGCAAACGTCTTGATCCAGTGTGTCATGTACGAACATGCAAACGTGTTGATCCAGTGTGTCATGTATGAACATGCAAACGTGTTGATCCAATGTGTCATGTATGAACATGCAAACGTGTTGACCCAAAGTGTCATGTACGAATGTTCAAACGTTCCCCATGTTCAAATCTCTTTCCGTTTCTTGGAGTTACGTCAGAGTGCAGGTGGCGCGGACATGAAATGGGCCTGCATTAATAAATGTACAACAATCTATCCGTGTCTGTCGACTTACCACAATGCTTAGTTCAATGCATCAACCATTTCACCTTCGGCTTCACTTCCTCCGCCGAGCGATAGTTGGCTCCGACATCATAGGTGTGATCGTCAATCACGCCTTCCTCTGCACATTTGTTAGACTTTCGAGTGTCGGAAAAGCTTTATATGATCTTCTGCCGCCAGACACCGCTAGGCATATCCCGTTCGGTTGAAGTAAAATTTACCTTCATCTGTCTGTAGGTGAGGGCGAGAACCACCGGAAGTAAGCTGTAACACGTGCCCTTTTGGGAAGTTACGTAGTTCCGCGGGGGTCTATTGGGACTGATTCCACCCGCCATGACTGTTTTTCAAGCGGCCGATATGGTGCAGTGCATTGTGGGATAGCATATGTCAATCAAAACGTTAACCACGCCTTTTCCAGCGTTTAGCCTTATCCGGCGGGTAACTATCCTATCCTTATCCAGCCTGAGAACAACAGTGGATTATCCTTCGGTTAGTTATCCTTGGGATAAGAAATTTAAACACATGGTAGATCTTATGTAGGGGTTAAATTATCTAAGACTTTCTAGCAGCTGGGAACTGTGATAAAAACAATTATTGACGCGTCATGGTAAAGGAAGTACCTATTCCGAATTCGAGGGAGTCATCTTGTTTGTCTACGGTACCGATATTTTATTTAGATATAAATATTTCAAAACTCTCTCTCTCTCTCTATATATACACACATATATATATATATATACATTTATATTATCATCAGATTAATCTAATGCGATCTAATAATTATCAATCCACGTCACGACGTCATCACGCGAGCAATTAAACGTGACGGTATGGCGTGAACCGGTAGAAACCAACGATATTCGTTACTGATTACGGCACTATAAATAATGCAGAATCGGCACACGACGCTACATGATTATCATTATATGGCAGGTATACGAGCATGATGAGACGGCAGATACGATCACGATGACACAGCAGGTACGAGCCGACCTGTACCTGTTCTTGTGTCGCCAGAGTGCCAGACTCAGCTTATAGTTATACCCCGTTCGGTGTGCCTAAAGTTTGCTTTCCCCTTTCGGCTTTCTAGTATGTTTGACTGCAGCTGACATGATAGCTTTGCAATGCATTGTGGGACATTGCCATCTACCAATCAAAAGTTTATTCTCACCTTATCCGGGGGATTTTTTTTTTTGTATGCAAGATCGAGGCGCGTGTAAGAGCTAACATTAATCACAAAAAACAAACGGACACATAAAAAAACATACAATATAGGGAGCGGGAGACAAGATGGTGAGAGAGAGGGAAGCACACAAGTACAAAAGTAGAGAACAGGGACATCGGGAGATCTGTGGGAGGGAGAGGGCTTGGGGGGAGGAGGCATGGGAAGGGGGGAAGAGGCATGGGAAGGGGTAGGAGAGGTATAAAACACATGGATACTGCTAGGACTTCAAGGAAAGAAGTTGGTATTTCAAAAAAGTAGATCTGGCGTGAAATTAAAGGGGGTAGAAAAGATCAAGGTTTTGGATGGGGGAAGACAAGAGATGGTGGTGAACAGCTGTATTAAAGACCTGGAGGGAGGAGTGGGATTGAAGAGAGTGAGGGAGTTTGTTCCAGAGGTGGGAGAAAAGAGGAATGAAAGAGTGAAGGTGAATAGAGAGTCTTGATTTTGGCAGTTTAACCATAAGAAGGTTGCAGGCAGATCTTGTGCGACCTGTAGGAGTATTTGGGGGACAGAGCACAGACAGGGCTGGGGGACGGGTGGGGGGGGGGGGCGCTAGGCCAGAGAGGAGTCGGTAGAAGACAGAAAGTGCACCAACCTGCCTGCGGTGAGTGAGTGAAAGGCCCTTGGAGTTAGCTTCATCGCGGGAGATTCCAATGATTCTGAAAGCTTTGGTTTCAACAGCGTGAAGCCGAGCTAGGTGTGAGGTAGGAGCACCAGCCCAGAGGGGAGAACAGTATTCCATTGAGCTGCTATCCAACTGTACTTTATACATCGGATAGTTATCCTCAGGATAAGAATCTTAACCCCAGGATAGCTCTTATCCTCTGGTTAAGTTATCCGAGCTTCTTGCAACCAGGTCCTGGTGGTCAAAGACATAAATCATGATAATGTGATCCCCAGGTAGGTAATCATGTTTTTATCTGCGACATGTCGCAGGTCTACAAGAGCTTCACGTTACTCTTGTGTTTATTGTGATTGGGGTTCTTGTTGGGGGTCGATTTTTGAAATGTGCACCTGGTTGGACAGCTGCCGGACCACACCCACATCTGTCGCTTGACTCCACCCACCGTAGCACCGAGACAAAATGATGTAGCCTCCTTGGCTTTCTGGTGGTCCTAACACATTTGGCCTGTTGGCCTCGGCTGATTATATACTGCCCGGGTTTGTTGCATCAGATTTCCATTGGCTTTGCTTGGGTCGAGTGTTATTCATGATGAGGGCCCCAAAAATCAGATCATATGTTGAATAATACTGAGGTTGAATTAAACTCTAGGTACATCATAACGGACAGTAATCAAGCATTACAATATGTAATCAAGCGTTACTTGATTACGAGTTTGGGTCGAGTGTTATTTATGATGAGGGACCCCGAAAAATCGAATTACAGTCACGGGAAAAAGTAAGTACACCCCATGTAAATTTTTGACTTTTTCAACATATTTCAACATACAGCTATTTGCTCTTCATTGAACAATATTGATAGATAAAAGTGATATAATTTAACAAATATCATGAAACATTTACATTTTGTAGTCCATTGTATAATTTAAATAAACATAAATGCAAATTTCGCATGTGGAAAAAGTAATTACACCCTTGGCTCGAATAGGTGGTATTGCCCCCTTTGGCAGAAACAACCTCAAGTAGGCATCTCTTATAACTGTCTACCAGTCTCTGGCATCGACTGGGAGAAATTTTGGCCCACTCCTCCATGCAAAATTCTTTCAGCTATGCGATGTTTGAGGGGTTTCTTCCATGCACAGCTCGTTTCAAATCCCCCCACAACATCTCGATGGGATTTAGATCCGGGCTTTCACTTGGCCATTCCAGAACCCTCCATTTCTTTCTTTTCAGCCATTCCTTGGTGGATTTACTGGTATGTTTAGGGTCATTGTCATGTTGCAAGGTCCACCTTCGGTTGAGCTTCAACTTTCTGACAGATGGCCTTACATTATCCTCAAGCACCCTCTGGTACAATGAAGAATTCATAGTGGATTCTATGATGGTGAGCTGCCCAGGCCCTGATGCAGCAAAGCTGCCCCAAACCATAATATTTCCACCACCATGCTTTACAGTTGGTATCAGGTTCTTGTGGTCAAATGCTGTCTTTGGTTTTCACCAAACATGTCTTCTGGTACTGTGGCCAAATAGCTCTACCTTTGACTCATCTGTCCAGAGCACATTGGTCCAGAAGTGCTGGTCTTTGTCGAGGTGTTCATTGGCAAACTTTAGTCTTGCCCTGATGTTCTTTCTGGACAGCAAAGGTTTCCTCCTGGCACACCTCCCATGTAGATCAAATTTGTGCAGCCTCTTTCGAATGGTAGACTCGTGCACTTTGACATCAACAGTGGCAAGAGATACCTGTAGGTCCCGTGATGACATTCTGGGGTTCTTAGAGACTTCTTTCAGCATCTTGCGGTCTGCTCTCGGACTGAACTTGCTGGGGCGGCCTGGCCTGAACAGGTTGGCAGTTGTTTGGAATCTTCTCCACTTGTAGATGATCTTCCGGACAGTCGAATGATTGATTTCAAATTGTTTGGAGATCTTTTTAAATCCCTTCCCAGACTCGTAGGCATCTATAACCTTCTTTCTGAAGCCCTCAGAGAGCTCTTTTGATCTAGGCGTGGTGACGCCGCAGACTTCAACAACAAAGAGCAAACCAAACGAAATGTCTGAGGTTTAAATAAGACAGGTTCCTCCAAGATCCTCTCCAACGATGTTCTAATCATTTGCACCTGAGCTGGTGCGCCTGATTCTAATTTTAGGTATTTGAAGTAGTGATAAATGTAGGGGTGTACTTACTTTTTCCACATGCGAAATTTGCATTGATGTTTATTTAAATTATACAATGGACTACAAAATGTAAATGTTTCATGATATTTGTTTTATTATATCACCTTTATCTATCAATATTGTTGAAATGAAGATCAAATAGCTGTATGTTGAAATATGTTGAAAAAGTCAAAACTTTACATGGGGTGTACTTACTTTTTCACGTGACTGTATATTGAGCTATTCCATTGTCTTTTCATATATGTACTTGAAATTCATGTTTTTTCCTCAGTAATTTTAGGGCACGCCAAATTCACAATTGAGTCTTTGTGCAATATGCATTTTTCAGAAGCAATGCCACTCCCTTTCAATTCGATTTAAGTCCACCTCACTTCCACCTGTTTGCCATGAAAAATATTACCAAGGAAAAAAAAAATGAATCAGTTAATGAAACCGTAGGACTAACCATTCAGTATTAGGCAGGTGACAGGTGACATTACCTTTGGGACTACCATCTTAAGCCTTGCACCTTTTCCTTGTCGACAAAAAAGGAGGAACAGGACTTGCATCAAATTTGCTCCAGGTGCACATTAAAATGAAAACTTAAGAAGCAACCTGTGAAAACATAGGCTCTAACTTTGGAAAAACGATCACGTTTGAAGCCATATCTTAAATGAAATGTCAAACGAAATGATACAGTGAGAACTAGAACCACACTCAGTAGAGAGCATATCTCCGCCAGGCTAAACAGTTCACGTTTTGTCTCCCACTGATAGGCCGGATCTGCATCTGAACCTGAACCAAAATCTAATCGGCTTGTGCTTGTCACCTAACCAACTCATCCACCAAGTTTGTCATAATGCGTCCATAACTTTATAAAATATCATGCTACATATATATATATATATATATATATATCGTTTTTTGTCCCCATCTCTCACTTGAACAATCAGTTGCAAAATTTAAAAATTCTTGTATCCAGATACGGATTCGGACCTTCACCAAAATTGAATCAATTCGTCCTTGTCACATCCCCAACCTGTCCACCAAGTTTCTTCCGAATCAGTAGATAACGTTTTGAGATGTCGTGCGATATATCAGTTTTGGTCCTATCCATCAATGGTGAAGAATCAATCAATTCTTGTATCCAGATCTTCACCAAAATCTAATCATTTCGTCCTTTTCACATCACCAACCTCTTCACCAAATTTTGTCCAAATCCGTCCACAACTTTTTGAGATATCCTGTTCACAAACAGACAGACAAACAGACAGGGATTTAAACATAACCTCCGTCCACCTTCGGTAGCGTGGGTAATAATATCAAAAAAGACACTGGTTCCCGGTTCCATCCCTAATTTTTGTTTCTCCATCCTCTGGGTGTAAATACTTTCTGAACTTTATTCATCAAATCCATTTTCTTTTGTCTCCCATTTGATCATGATTGTTTTGTCATGGGTATCTGATCATCCCAGTCATAGAAAAAGATGAAATATCTCATGGAAAGTAAATAGAGTTTGCAGGTCATCAATTTTCCAAGCTGACCTTTTGTTGCCGAGAATATGATTTGCTCGTGTCATTTCATCCTCCATTTTCCATTGATTTTTGGACAATCTTTGTGCAGACACCAGTGTCAGGCATCATTCATAGTGCATCAAACTTGTAATTGTAGATGAGATTTGGTGTTGGCACACTTATTGACATGACAAACAAATGTCAATCATGACATATATCAGCCAAAATGACAACCTCAGTTCAAATAATTGTCGGTCAGTTTAAATAAAAATGACAACCTCATTTCTATAATTCTTAATACTTTTAAGTTTTTTCATTTTTGCTCAAACACAAAGGGGTGTCTAATATTTTAGGTAGTAGGTTGTAGACAGCAACCGCTCAGGGTGGTGCTACCGTCCTGACGAAGGAGCGTTAAAGTGGTGCCCAGAACCATGTTACACTCTCCGCGTCAGGATTACTGGTCTTACCTTCTGTCTCACTCAAACTATAGTTACCGGGCTAGCTTCAATCTCTCTTTCTCGCAAACAAACACCATACACTTTTCTTCTCTTTTATTTAAGGCATGGTCTCGATGATCCCTGGTGTTGGGCTAGCGGCTAGGGTGCCGGCTTAGGATACCTAGGATCCTGGGTTCGAATCCCGGTCGATCGCTGAATTAACGCCAGGGGGGTTGACTCAACCTGCTCATCCCTTCCGAGGTCGGCTAATTGAGTACCAGTTCACTGGTAATTCCCTGTTTGTCGTTAAAGGCGGAAAAAAAGGGTTGGCGTCAGGAAGGGCATCCGGCCGTAAAACATTGCTTCAAAAAGGGGACCGAAAAAACAACAACAACCACGGTTCCCGAAAAAGGCCAACCCCCGCTTTGCGGGGAAAAATGGCCTCTAAAGGTGGTTACATGGTCTCGATGACGGATATACAGTCCGTGCCTGGAGACAACATAAAAAAAGATCATTTCTGAAATATTTTTTGAAAACTCAGAATATTTACTGGATTACAATTGAAGATAAAATACCAAACAGCTTAGATGCTAATTACAGAACATCGAGACGTGGATCATGAGACCCTCTCGAAAAGGTTACACAACTGTCACAAGTTTTTTTGTATCCAAAATCGAGGATCATTTAAGAGCCAAGTGACAAAGAGTGACAAAGCAATGTAGTGACTGGGGCAGTAGCCCCACACTTGTATTTACCAAACAAGGGAATTAACTCAACAACAACAAAAGAGGAGAGAGAGAGCAGAGGAAACAAAGTAACTGCAAGTAAGAGGAAGTTAGGTAGGATTAATTGAGGTGGGATGATTGCAGGCGGGGATGGCGGTGATTTGTATGCAGCCTGTGGCTGCTTGGACTGCATCATTTTTGAGGGCGTGGCTGTGCCGCTGATGCAGTGCCCCCCATTACCAGTCACCTGGTGCTCATTTTGCTGACCTCAGAAGGATAACAGGCTGAGTCAACCCACCTGATGTTAATTCAATTCCCTTAACAGGGGCTCAAACTCAGGACCCTAGGATCTCAAACCAGCCACCTTAACCGTTAAGCCTAAACCAGGCATGCAAGTGGTTATGAGGGAATGAGATAACTTTATGGTGCACCAATTAGTTGAAGACCTGGAGGGAATCGTGCAATTGAACAGTCTCTAGTTGGCAGTGCCACAAACGGAACATAAGAAGTACAAAGGTCTGGCGTTGAGCGGAAAGTCTGGAATTTCAGAGTTGAACCAGAAGGGGGTTACTGATGGAACACGAGGAGTTGGAGAGAGAGAGAGAGAGAGAGAGAGAGAGAGAGAGAGAGAGAGAGACAGAGACAGAGACAGAGACAGAGACAGAGACAGAGACAGAGACAGAGAGAGAGAGAGAGAGAGAGAGAGAGAGAGAGACCTTAAAGGCTGTGAGTAGTTCTGATATTTTTGAATAGCCCAGGAGCATTAGCCAAAAATGAAGGGGAAGCCAAGAAGAAATTAGTAGAAAGCTGATTTTTTGCACAGAGCTCCAGAATGTCATGTGGATACCCACAGTACAAAGTCCCACGAGTCCAACCTTGTGGCATTTTCAAAATTCAAGATGTCCACCGGTTAGACGGAAAATGCATAAATTGCGATAACTTCAGCCTAGAACCTCATAAAAGTATACTTTTTATGTCTAAATATATTTCCCCACCCCACCACTCCCACCTACTTCGGCAGCTATCACTTCGGCAGCTATGGGAATCACTCCCACCTACTTCGGCAGCTACCAAATTCCACAGCTACAGAGCATACCATGCTGTTCAGCAGTGGCAGGGGAATGAAATGCTGCCAACTGAGTGGGGGTGGCAGTACAGAGAGGGACTACTTGTTCCAATCGAGACTGATAGGCCTGTCGCCCCTGAGAAAGTGCTGAAAATGATATCTTGTGGATGCAAGGCGGGGTGTGGAAAACGATGCACTTGCTACAAGTCTGGTCTGGAGTGTACCCTCTTGTGTACTGTTTGTAATGGCCATAATTGCAAAAACTCTCGGGACATTGATTTAGAGGGTGATAACAGTGTTTAAGTCAGGAATAAGAAAAGTGACATTCAGTTAACACGGTACTGTCCAAAATACTAGAATCAGGTTGGGATGACTGGGATCAAAGAGTTGGTCTGCTTTTGTGTCGTATTGTAATTAAATGTCAAATCCCCATGTGTTGTTTACCTCTTGCAGGCCTTGCGGTCACAATGTGAAACATTTTGCATTAAATAAAATAATAGCAAATTAAGCTTATCATGATTTTGATGTTTTTTTGCATTACAGCAGCGGCAATTTTGTCAGCCATCTTGGATTATATCTACATATCATTATCTGAGGTCACTGAAATATATTCTATTAAAATCCTCGTGTGCTAAAACATATATTTAGTCACGAAAAGTACACTTTTATGAGGTTCTAGGCAGAAGTTATCCATATTTATGTATTTTCCATCCAACCGGCGGCCATCTTGAATTTTGAAAATGCCACAAGGTTGGACTCGTGGGACTTTATATTGTGGGCATCCACATGGTATTCTGAAGCTCTGTGCAAAAAATCAGCTTTCTACTCATTTCTTCTAGGTCCTAACCTAATGCTCCTGGGCTAGAAGGAATCACTGGGGATCAATGGAGGCTTGTCCAGTTTGCGGCTAGCTTTGGTGGCCAGCTTTGTTATGTTATCAGCCAAAGGGGGTTCATGGCTGATGGTGAGGCCTAGATGCTCAAGAAACACTCTCTTCTCGTGGATGACCATGGAAATAGATATATGGGTCGGTCTGTTGATTCTTCAAGAGTGAGAGGGTGAGACTAAGATTTCCCAGCATTGAAAAACACGTCCTATTTAACAGGCAAGAATATAAACAAATCCAGATCAGCACAGAGTGGCATAGTTGCTGTCTCCTTGTCAGTGGAATAAGCTACAATATGACATAATGTGGATTTATCTGCAAAAACCAAGAAGGCTGTCACTCGGAGAAAATGTTCCATTGATAACAACTTGCTACCTGCACAATTGGAGATAGTCAACAATCCAGATATGAAGCTGGCCTTGTATGCCACAGGTAGGGAATCTGTCAAGCAGCAGGATGCAAAATTGTTTGCAGGATGCAAAAATGGGTCAAATGCCAAAGTTATGTGCATGAAGATGGTCCTAACCTCTTGATTAAGACTGATGGTCAGAGATTAGGCTGTTGAAAAGAGGAAAGGCCTGATGTCATCAGCAACAATTGATTCCATGACTTTGTTTATAATTGGAGGAAGATTACTGATTTGTAGTTGATAAAATTGTTTGTGCATCACACCGGATGGTAGTGATTTTTGTTGATTTCCAGTCAGACAGGTGGCCAGATGAGAAGAACAGACTGAAGAGTGCAGAGAAAGAAGCAGGAGCAGAAGTGGAAGATTTGAGCACAGAGGCACTGTTACCATATGGGCCTGTGACCAAAGAAGAGCCATGGCTGGACAGAACTTTATTGGTTGAGGATCCATAGCAGACAATGGGTACAAAGGCTAATGTGGGGAGAGATTGATAGATTAGGGATAAGAGATTTGGAGGCAAACACAGGGTGGAGAAATGCTTTCATTAATTACAAGCCTGGTGTTTGCTTAGCGGTTAGGGTGCCGGCTTGGGATCCTAGGATCCTGGGTTCGAATCCCGGTCGATCGCTGAATTAACGCCAGGGGGGTTGACTCAGCCTGTCATCCTTCCGAGGTCGGCAAATTGAGTACCAGCTTGCTGGGATGAATGATCACGGTGTGTACCCCGGTTTAGAATAGGTACACCGTATCCCTGCGCATCGTAAGAGGCGACTAAGGGTTGGCGTCAGGAAGGGCATCTGGCCATAAAAACATTGCCTCAAACAGGAAACCATGATTGTCATGGGGCCTGCAAGGCTAACCCCCGCTCTAGCGGGGAAAAATGGTCTTAAAACGATCATTCATTTCATTCATTACAAGCAGTCAGTCTGTCCTAAGCTTTCTTGCTAATATCTTGTGTTATTTCACTGCTCCAATTGGTTCATCTAACTACGCTCTTGTAAGAGTAAACATCTGTCTGGCTACTGTCAGAGAGCCACCTCAGAACCGGAAATTCTGGCAGTTCATTCAGGCTGACTGGCAGAGACTGCAAGCTGCCATCTCACTCCAAGATTGGTCTTTAGTCCCTGCTGCCCCTAATGTTAATGCGGTCTTTTTTTTCTTTCTTTTTTTTTGTATACAGTATCGAGGCTCATGTAATAGCGAACACATTGAACATGAAAACATGCAATGAAGGGAGTGGGAGACGAGAGGGAGAGAGAGGGAAGCACACAGGCACAACAACAGAAGAGAACAGGGACGGCGGTAGATCTGTGGAAGGGGGAGGGCTGAGGGAGGAGGGAGGGGTACACGGTATAAACAAATGAACACTTCTAGGAATTTCTGAAAATAAGTTGGGGATTGAAAGAGGCGGATTTTGGGTGTTTTAACGGGGGTAGAAAAGATCAAGGTTTTGGATGGGGGAAGATAAGAGATGGTGGTGAACAGCTGTTTTAAAGACCTGGAGGGAGGAGTGGGATTGAAGAGAGTGTGGGAGTTTGTTCCAGAGGCGGGAGAAAAGAGGAATGAAGGAGTGAAGGTGAGCAGAGTCTTGATTTTGGTGTTTTCAGCAGGAGAGGGTTGCTGGCGGATCTTGTGCGTCCTGCAGGAATATTTGGGGGACAGAGCACAGATAGAGCTGGGGGAGCAAGGCTGGAGAGGAGCAAGGCTAGAAGACAGAAAGACCACCAACCTGCCTACGGTGAGAGAGAGAGAGAGAGAGAGAGAGAGAGAGAGAGAGAGAGAGAGAGAAGAGAAAGAGAAAGAGAAAGAGAAAGAGAAAGAGAAAGAGAAAGAAAGGCCCTCAGATTCAGCTTCATCGCGGGATATCTCCAATGATTCTGAATGCTTTGGGTTCAACCACGTGAAGCCGAGCTCGGTGTGAGGTGCACCAGCCCAGAGGGGAGAGCAGTATTCCATTGGGCTGCAGATGAAAGCTTTGTATGTTGTGAGGAGCTCAGAAGTGCCCAGAAAGGACTTTGCACAACAGAGGATGCCCAGTCGGCGACTGGCTTTGGAGGCCAGCTTGGAAATGTGGTAATATTGTGTGTGGTGTAAATGTATTTGTCTGCATATTTTTCCACAGGCTAACCCCCGCTCTAGCAGGGAAAATGGCCTTAAAATGCCTGTTGTGTGTTTGTGTATTTTTCCACAGGAAGCTGCTCTCTCTTTTATACACATACTAGGGCATGCCCGTACGTGGGTGCCCGTTCCTTGCCAAAAAAAAAAAAAAACGCTACCCGTACGCTCTACCCCGCCTGTACGCCCGTAAACAAAAAAAACAACGCTCTTCGCTTCCGCCCTTCGCTCTGGGAGAAATAATGCGCATAAGAAATCGAGAAATTATTATTTTCTCCGGAAGAAATCGAATTACGAACCGTAATGGCGCACGCGCTCGGCTCGGCTCGCTCTCACATCGGCCACGACTACGCAATAACGCGTTCTGTGATTGGCAGCCGGAAGTGCAGTCTTCACTGTCCGGAAGGTCGCAAATCGCAGTTACGATGAATCGCAAATTAGTTTTAATTAGTTTTAAAACATAGTTTAACGGCAACATAGTTTTCCAACGTGAAATAAATGAATATGCTCTCAAATGTGCCGTCCGAGGCAGAGTCTGTTCGCCACGTTCGGCACACGTGATAGCTCGCTGCTCTCTGATTGGTTGAATCGTTTTTTGGACATAGTTCGGTAACTACTTCTCCGATTAATATGAAACCTTGAAAAGGCACATCCTCGGGTCCCCAGCAATATACCTGGCAAGTTTAAAGTATATCGGACCCGTGGTTGTCGAGAAACAGCGGTCACAGACAAACAAACAAACACACACACAGACACACAGACACACACACACACACACACACACACACACACAGAGATTGCTGGAATTATAGATAGATTATAATCCTGTCGCATCTGCAGTTATCCTACCCATCCTCTTGTACCTGGTACATTTAATCTTCCTGTGAAGCAGTTACCTTATTGTGAGGTAAACAACTTGTCTTCTCTTCTTGGAAGGCAAATCTGACCGAAGGGTCAGATCACCACACCTCAGATCATTCCACAAAGTTTGCAACAAGTGCGTTTCTGTCTTTTCTCAGGAGACACCAACCTCAAGGCCGAACTTTGAAGAACTCAGATCATTCCACAAAGTTTGCAACAAGTGCGTGTCTGTCTTTTCTCAGGAGACACCAACCTCGAGGCTGAACTTTTAAACCTGTGTCCTTCCTCAAAAACTATGGTGGTGCTTCGTCAGGTCCATCTGGATTATGCTCCCCCTCCATCCCTTCCCTCACTACAAATGGCACCATAGCCGATTCCGCTCGTGAGAAGGCCAAATGCCTCAATTCTGTGTTTGCTTCCAAATCTTGTATTTCCAATGCCAAGCCTTTGGAGTCCATAATTCATATATGTGAGATTAGGGCCCTTTCCCTGTATATATGTTGAGCATGTGATACAGTCTGACACTCCACCTTGCTCTTCAAACTCTCTGCGTCTGCCATTCAAGGCCATCTTCTCTCGTAGCTTGCCCTCTTCCTCCACTCTTGTGGTCACCGCATGGCTCTCAACAGGATCCTCTCAAGACAGTTTACTGGGCCCAGTCCTGTTCCTAATTCACATCAATGATCTTTTTGACTCTCTGGAAAATACTCTTTATGTCTTTACTGATGACTCCACCCTCTGCTGTAGTATTACTCATCCTTCAGATATATAGGGAGCAGCCTCCTTCATATTTGCAGATTTTGATAAAATCATGAGCTAATCCAAAACTTGGACTTGGACCATCATATGATATGTCTTTCAATCCTATAAAAAAATCTCACACTCTGTCTCTCTGTCTCTCTGTCTCTCAGTCTTTCAGTCTCACTCTCTCTCTCTCTCTCTCTCTCTCTCTCTGAAAGAACCATCTGGTGAAACCTCCCATCTACTTCCTTAACAAACCTCTTGAAGAAGTTCCATCACTCAAAACTCACCATCATCCATGATATGTCATGGGCAAACCAGATATCTAAGTTGGCCTCCAAAGCCAGCCACAGACTGGGTGGGCATCCTCTGTCACGCAAAGTCTTTCCTCGGCACATCTGACTTTATCGACTTACAATACCTTCATCCGCAGCTTGTTGGCATAACTGCTTTCTCCTTTGTGCTGGCACCCATTTCCCACACCTTGCGCAGATGGATACCATGGAAACCAAGGTCTTCAAAATCATTGTTATCTCCTGCAATGAAGTGGAGTTTCTATTACTTTCACATCACAGACATCTGTGTGGTCTCTCTGTCTTCTACCCCGACCTTCCTGGTCTTGCATCCTCTGCTCTTTCTGTGCTTTGTCACCCTATGTTTCTGCAGGGTGCATGTGGTCCACCAGCAACCCCCTCTGGTGAAAATCACAACATCAAGGCTCGATGCTCACCTCCACTCTTTTGCTCCTTTTTTCTCTCACCTGTGGAACCAACTTCCAAAGTCTGTTCAATGTGATTCTTCCCTCAAGTGCTTTAAGACAGCTGTTCTTATATGGACAATAGAACTTAGATTTCAACAATATAACTGGGATTCAAACAATATAACTGGGATTCAAACAATATAGCTGATATTCCAACAATTTAATTAATATTGCAATAACATAACTGAGATTCACACAACATAACTGAGATTCGAACAATATAACTGAGCTTCAAACAAAATAACTGAGCTTCAAAAAATATAGCTGAGATACGAACAATATAGCTGAGATATGAACAACATAACTGAGCTTCAAAAAATATAGCTGAGATACGAACAATATAGCTGAGATATGAACAACATAACTGAGCTTCAAAAAATATAGCTGAGATACGAACAATATAGCTGAGATATGAACAACATAACTGAGCTTCAAAAAATATAGCTGAGATACGAACAATATAGCTGAGATATGAACAACATAACTGAGCTTCAAAAAATATAGCTGAGACATGAACAATATAACTGAGAAGCAAACAATATAACTGAGATTCAAAGAATATAACTGATATTCAAAGAATATAACTGGGATTCAAACAATATAACTAATATTGCAACAACATAACTGAGATTGAAACAACATAACTAATATTCAAACAACATAACTGAGATTGAAACAACATAACAGAGATTCAAACAATATAACTGACATTCAAACAATATAACTAATATTGCAACAATATAACTGAGATTCAAACAACATAACTGATATTCAAACAACATAACTGATATTCAAACAACATAACAGAGATTCAAACAATATAACTGAGATTCAAACAATATAACTGAGATTCAAACAATATAACTGAAATTCCAACAATATAACTGAGATTCCAACAATATAACTGAGATTCCAACAATATAACTGAGATTCCAACAATATAACTGAGATTCAAACAATATAACTGAAATTCCAACAATATAACTGAGATTCCAACAATATAACTGAGATTCCAACAATATAACTGAGATTCAAAGAATATAACTGAGATTCGAACTATATAACTGAGATTCGAACAATATAACTGAGATTCGAACAATATAACTAAGATTCACAACAATATAACTGACATTTAAACATTATAACTGAGACACGAACAATATAGCTGATATTCCAACAACATAACTGAGATTCGAACAATATAACTGAGATTCCAACAATGTAACTGAGATTCCAACAATATAACTGAGATTCAAACAACATAACTGATATTCAAACAACATAACTGAGATTCAAACAACATAACCGAGATTGAAACAACATAACAGAGATTCAAACAATATAACTGACATTCAAACAATATAACTAATATTGCAACAATATAACTGAGATTCAAACAACATAACTGATATTCAAACAACATAACTGATATTCAAACAACATAACAGAGATTCAAACAATATAACTGAGATTCAAACAATATAACTGAGATTCAAACAATATAACTGAAATTCCAACAATATAACTGAGATTCCAACAATATAACTGAGATTCCAACAATATAACTGAGATTCCAACAATATAACTGAGATTCAAACAATATAACTGAAATTCCAACAATATAACTGAGATTCCAACAATATAACTGAGATTCCAACAATATAACTGAGATTCCAACAATATAACTGAGATTCCAACAATATAACTGAGATTCAAACAATATAACTGAGATTTAAACAATATAACTGAGAATCCAACAATATAACTGAGATTACAACAATATAACTGAGACACGAACAATATAGCTGATATTCCAACAACATAACTGAGATTCGAACAATATAACTGAGATTCAAACAACATAACTGAGATTCAAACAATATAACTGAGATTCGAACTATATAACTGAGATTCGAACAATATAGCTGAGATTCGAACAATATAACTAAGATTCACAACAATATAACTGACATTTAAACATTATAACTGAGACACGAACAATATAGCTGATATTCCAACAACATAACTGAGATTCGAACAATATAACTGAGATTCCAACAATGTAACTGAGATTCCAACAATATAACTGAGATTCAAACAACATAACTGATATTCAAACAACATAACTGAGATTCAAACAACATAACCGAGATTCAAACAACATAACTGAGATTCAAACAATATAACTGAGATTCAAACAATATAACTGAGATTCAAACAATATAACTGACATTTAAACATTATAACTGAGATTCGAACAATATAACTGAGATTCCAACAATGTAACTGAGATTCCAACAATATAACTGAGATTCCAACAATATAACTGAGATTCCAACAATATAACTGAGATTCACATAACATAACTGAGATTCAAACAACATAACTGAGATTCAAACAATATAACTGAGATTCTAACAATGTAACTGAGATTCAAACAACATAACTGTTACGGATTTATGTGAATTTATGTGAATTACTATTCAGGTCATTGCTTATTAATGTGTAGTCAATTAAAGGTTGTTGTGATTAAAGGGTCAGGATCCCTTCTGGGGAAAAGGAGACCGGAAACGGAAGGAGAAAAGACACGAGGTCCGGGAGAAGCGGCGATCTTCTTCTTCCTCACCCAGCGCCGAGAAGAGCGGTATCGATATTGAGCAGCGTGGGGGACGCTGCGTTTGAAAGCCCGTCCGGCGAAAGGAGTTACCTGCGCGGGGTAATTACCCATTTACACGTCAAGTCGCCGTGGGTTTGTGCATGGAACCAAGCGTCCGGCACAGTTCGCCTCACCGTCTACAAGGACGCATACGGGTCGCACCTTGGGCCTCGCGCGCGTTGCAAGCCGCGCTTGGTTTTGCCCTGTTGCTTGGCAAGGAGGTGTGCGCTGCAGCAGGTGTCCCCGGTACGAGACGTGCACGTTTGGAGCACGTCCGCCCGGGGTTCGTTCAACCGCCCGTGTGCGGAGAAGAGAGACATTGTGAGGGACAGTGACCCAAGTGGTCGTGAGTGGGAAAAGGGGGGGACACATATATAAGATGGCCATCTTTGTAATATTGATTGTTGATTGTTGATGGTTGTGGATTGCTCGGGGAATATATTATTGATTATTCCGGATCCTTGGTGTGGGGTTTCTTCTTGACCGGAATTCATATTGATTGCGTTACGAAAGCGTATAAACCATATATCTTTCTGGCGGGGTCCTCCCACGGTCCGGGGGTCACCCAGACCAGGTAATTACCAGGAGGACCACGTAACAGAATTGGGGGCTCGTCCAATTGAATTCCGGGATATAAAATTGTATAACATAATAAAATAATAATTTTTATTAATTAAAATGTATTAATTAATTATTAATTGGTAAATTTTTGAGAAATTGTGGTAAAGTCTTGGGTGAAGGTTAACAGGTGTTAACGATAGTCACCATGGCGTTTGTTGCACAGAACTTTGCGGTAACACCTAGTGAGGCACAGTTCCGAGCGTTACTAAAAGCGGACCTCTTGAAATTGGCCAAACATTTTAACTTGGAGGTCCGAACTAGTTTGAGGAAGGCAGAGTTGCAGACCACGGTGATACAGTCTATGGTGGGATTAGGAACATGGGACGAGTTAGCCTGGCAGTGGCTACCCGAAGAACCAGAAGACGTTGAGCTCCGGAAACTGGAGTTGCAATTACGGAGCCAGGAACGGATAAAAGAAGAAGAAAGGAAAGCAGAAAAGGAAAGAGCAGAAGAAGAAAGGAAAGCAGAAAAGGAAAGAGCAGAAGAAGAAAGGAAAGCAGAAGAGAGGAGAGAAGAGAAACAAGCAGAGGAAAGGAGAGTGGAACGAGAACTCCAGGAAAGGTTAAAAGAAGAAGAAAGGAAAGCAGAAAAGGAAAGAGCAGAAGAAGAAAGGAAAGCAGAAGAGAGGAGAGAAGAGAAACAAGCAGAGGAAAGGAGAGTGGAACGAGAACTCCAGGAAAGGTTAGAAGGGAGAAAAGCAGAGGAGAGGAGAGCTGCCAGGGAACTCGAAGCAGAGGAGAGAAAAGCCGAAAGGGAGTTGAAGGAACGTGATCTGCCGCTTCAGCAAGAGATTAAATTCAAGGAGCTGGATTTAATGAGAGAACGGGGAGAGGGACCACCCTTGCTGACGGGGTCGACACCTAGCCAGAACACCTGGGATGTGGGCAGACATGTGAGGCTGGTTCCACCCTTCAGTGAAAAGGAAGTCACTAAATTTTTTCCACACTTTGAGAAAGTGGCTCGACAGTTAAACTGGCCGGAGGAGGCCTGGACCATACTAGTGCAAAGTGTGCTGTTGGGTAAAGCTCAAGAGATTTATTCGGCGCTACCAATGGACCAATGTGCAGATTATGAGGTATTGTAGAAGCACATCCTCAAAGCCTATGAGTTGGTTCCTGAAGCTTACCGGCAAAAATTCAGGAATGCCAGGAAGAGGGAGAGTGAGACCCATGTGGAGTTTGCCAGAGTGAAAGAAAACATGTTTGATCGGTGGTGTGAGTCGAAAGGAGTCGGGAACGACTTCGAAGCATTGCGTGACCTGATGCTGGTGGAGGAATTTCAACAGTGTGTCCACGAGGACATCAAAGTGTACCTGCAGGAAAAGAAAGTACCAAAGTTGTGGGACGCAGCCACCATGGCAGATGATTATGCCTTAACACACCGGATAGGGGTCCACACCCCTAGCTCCTCGCCTAGACTTCAGCAGGGGAGTTATGGAACACCCGGTGCGGAGAACGACAATACATGGCGGCGGCCTCGAGAGGATTATGGGGACAACGCGGATACCCCAACTGTTCGAAATCAGAGGGCTACGGGCCCAAGACAAACTTATTTCCCAGGGGGCCCGAGGCAGACCACGAGTTTTTCCTCCGGGCCTACTTGCGCCTTTTGCAAAAAACCTGGACACTTGATGTCCAGTTGTTACCTCATGAAAAAGGACAACCCAGAGCGGAGTCCGACTATTACAACTCCGAATGCGATGGCTAGCGTAAGAAATCGCCCACAGAAGAGTTACCAACCATTTATTTATGAGGGGTTTGTCTCACTCGAGGGAGACTTGACTAACCCAAGACCTGTTAGGGTATTGAGGGACACCGGAGCCCATCAATCCTTAATGCTTGAAGGCATTTTGCCATTGTCAAAGAGTACCGCAACTGGTGATAGTGTTCGGTTACAAGGGATCGGTGGCTGTGTTAGTGCCCCACTTCATGTCATCCATTTGGAATCCGATTTGGTGTCAGGACCGGTCACCGTCGGTTTACAAGCCACGCTTCCTGTGGAGGGAGTATCTGTGATTATCGGGAATGATTTGGCCGGGGGGCAAATTTATGGTAACCCGAGGGTTGGTAAAGAGCACAGCAGGGAAAATAACACCACACCAGCTCGGGATGGCGACCAAAGTTCCAAGTTATTTGTAGGGGGACTGAACTTCAGCACAGAGGAAGAAGTTCTGACCTCTGTCTTCAACAGATATGGGCCGCTGGTGGAAGTGCGGGTGGTAAAAGACAGGGAAATGCAACGGTCAAGAGGGTTCGGCTTTGTCACGTTTGCAAGCACAAGAGACGCCAGGGAGGCAGAGAAGAATTGGAATGGTAAGGATTTGGAAGGTCGGACCATAACAGTAGGGAAGGCATTTCGTAGGCGAAGAGAGGTCTACAGAAGAGGACCACTTGGCGGTAGTTTTGGTGTTGGCAGCAGCCGATATTACTATGGAGGCTCCCAGAGTTACGGCACCTCCCGCAAGAATGAAGGTCAGAGCACTGGCCGAGAAGGAGACCGCCAGTCAGGTAACGGCTGGGACAAGGGGTCCCACCGTAACTGTTAGGAGTCTGGAGAAGTTGAAGCACTATATACGGTGGAGCCGCCGAGCCGGGGCTACTACATGGACTAACCGTGAACGCCACGTTCTTAAAAGGCGTCCAGGTAGTGAACTTTCCTGCACGGACTAACCGTGAACTCCACGTTCTTAAAGGCGTCCATGTAATGAACTTTCCTCCCCGGACTAACCGTGAACTCCACATTCCTTAAGGCGTCCATGTAGGGAATACTCAGCTGGGCCTCCCGAAAAAGTGCTATCGAGAGGTTTAACGTTGGGGCTTTGGTCACCACCTTTTAACCGTCATTCAAGAGAAACTAGAAGTGGTTGACGCTTGGTCCAGAGTGAATTAATCTAGGGGTTTTGTGAAATGTTGTTGCTTTATTTTTAAGTGATAATTGTGCCCGGGGGGAACTGATGATTTGGGGGGTGTGAGTTATTCACAGGTTTGTTTATCACAGGTTTGTTTATCACAGGTTTGTTTATCACAGGTGGCCGGCAAAGAAAGTTTTCGCTGGGTTCAAACTTTCTTTCTTGAAGGGGGGGGGGAGTGTTACGGATTTATGTGAATTTATGTGAATTACTTTTCAGGTCATTGCTTATTAATGTGTAGTCGATTAAAGGTTGTTGTGATTAAAGGGTCAGGAGCGCTTCTGGGGAAAAGGAGACCGGAAACGGAAGGAGAAAAGACACGAGGTCCGGGAGAAGCGGCGATCTTCTTCTTCCTCACCCAGCGCCGAGAAGAGCGGTATCGATATTGAGCAGCGTGGGGGACGCTGCGTTTGAAAGCCCGTCCGGCGAAAGGAGTTACCTGCGCGGGGTAATTACCCATTTACACGTCAAGTCGCCGTGGGTTCGTGCACAGAACCAAGCGTCCGGCACAGTTCGCCTCACCGTCTGCAAGGACGTGTACGGGTCGCACCTTGGGCCTCGCACGCGTTGCAAGCCGCGCTTGGTTTTGCCCCGTTGCTTGGCAAGGAGGTGTGCGCTGCAGCAGCTGTCCCCGGTACGAGACGTGCACGTTTGGAGCACGTCCGCCCGGGGTTCGTTCAACCGCCTGTGTGCGGAGAAGAGAGACATTGTGAGGGACAGTGACCCAAGTGGTCGTGAGTGGGGAAAGGGGGGGACACATATATAAGATGGCCATCTTTGTAATATTGATTGTTGATTGTTGATGGTTGTGGATTGCTCGGGGAATATATTATTGATTATTCCGGATCCTTGGTGTGGGGTTTCTTCTTGACCGGATTTCATATTGATTGCGTTACGAAAGCGTATAAACCATATATCTTTCTGGCGGGGTCCTCCCACGGTCCGGGGGTCACCCAGAGCAGGTAGATACCGGGAGGACCACGTAACAATAACTGAGATTCAAACAATATAACTGAGATTCTAACAATGAAACTGAGATTCCAACAATATAACTGACACTTAAACATTATAACTGCGACACGAACAATACAGCTGATATTCCAACAACATAACTGAGATTCAAACAACATAACTGCAAAACAAACAATATAACTGAGATTCAAAGAATACAAATGAGATTCTAACAACATAACTGAGATTCAAACAATATAATTGACATTTAAACATTATAACTGAGAAACAAACAATACAACTGAGAAACAAACAATATAACTGAGCAACAAAAATATAACAGAGATTCAAACTATATGGCTGATATTCGAACAACATAATTGTGATTCTGACAATATAACTGAGAAATGAACAATATAGCTGATATTCAAACAATAAAACTGAGATTCAAACAATATAACTGAGATTTGAACAACATAACTGAGAAACAAACAATATAACTGAGATTCAAACAATATAGCTGAGATATGAACAACATAACTGAGAAACAAACAATATAACTAAGATTCAAACAATATAGTGGAGATACGAACAATATCACTGATATTCAAACAATATAACTGAGATTCAAACAATAAAACTGAAATTCAAACAATATAACTTAGATTCAAGCAATATAGCTGAAATACAAACAACATAACTGCTAAACTAACAATATAACTGAGATTCAAACAATATAGCTGAGATATGAACAACATAACTGAGAAACAAACAATTTTTTTTTTTTTTTTTTTTTTTTTTTTTTTTTTTTTTGTATACAAGATCGAGGCTCGTGAAAGAGCGAACATTAATCACACAGAAAGACAAACCGACACATAAAACATATAACATCGGGAGCGGTAGACAAGATGGGGAGAGAGGGGGAAGGACACAAACACAACATTTGAGAGCAGGGACCGAGAGACATGGAGACATCGAGAGATCTGAGAGAGGGCGAGGGCTTTGGGGGGGGGGGGCATGGGAAGGGGGCGGTGGGAGAGGTATAAAACATATGGACACTGCCAGGACTTCCAGGAAAGAAGTTGGAATTTCAAACAAGGTGGATCTGGGGTGAATTAGCGGGGGTAGAAAAGATCAAGGTTTTGGATGGGGGAAGATAAGAGATGGTGGTGAACAGCTGTTTTAAAGACCTGGAGGGAGGAGTGGGATTGAAGGGAGTGAGGGAGTTTGTTCCAGAGGCGGGAGAAAAGAGGAATGAAAGAGTGAAGGTGAGCAGAGAGCCGAGATTTCGGCAGTTTAACCATCAGAGGGTTGCTGGCAGATCTTGTGCGACCTGTAGGAATATTTGGGGGACAGAGCACAGAGAGAGCTGGGGGTGCAAGGCCGGAGAGGAGTCGGTAGAAGACAGAAAGACCACCTACCTGCCTGCGGTGAGTGAGTGAAAGGCCCTCAGAGACACAATATAACTAAGTTTCAAACAATATAGTGGAGATACGAACAATATCACTGATATTCAAACAATATAACTGAGATTCAAACAATAAAACTGAGATTCAAACAATATAACTTAGATTCAAGCAATATAGCTGAAATACAAACAACATAACTGCTAAACTAACAACATAACCGAGATTCAAACAACATAACTGCTAAACTAACAACATAACTGAGATTCAAACAATATAACTGAAATTCAAACAACATAACTGAGATTCCAACAATATAATTGACATTTAAACATTATAACTGCGAAACGAACAATACAACTGAGAAACAAACAATATAACTGAGAAACAAACAATATAACAGAGATTCAATCAATATGGCTGATATTCGAACACCATAACTGAGATTCCAACAATATAGCTGAGATACGAACAACACAACTGAGAAACAAACAATATAACTGAGATTCAAATAATATAACTGAGATTTGAACAATATAGCTGATATTCCAACAATATAACAGATTCAAACAATATAACTGAGATTCGAATAATATATCTGATATTCCAACAATATAACTGAGATTTAAACGACATAACTCACCCTGTTCAACACCCGGTCCCTCAACAACAAATGCCTCATCCTCAACGACTACATCCTGGAGAACAAACTGGAATTTCTCTGTCTCACCGAAACCTGGCAACAACCACTGGACTACTACACGCTCAACCTCACCACACCCAATGGATATTCCTACGTCAATAAACCACGCTCGGAGGGCCGAGGTGGTGGAATTGCCGTTATCCACCGTCAAGACATCAGGACCAGCCTCATCCCCATCGCCTCATCCTCATCCTTTGAACACCTGGCTTTTAAACTCTCCGGTCGCACGCAGTCAGTCATGGCTGTCGTCTACCGCCCTCCCAAACCACACCCATTATTCCTGTCTGACTTCTCCTACTTTCTGACCCAGCTATGTTCCCTCTCCCCCTCAATCCTCCTCCTTGGTGATTTCAATATCCACATGGACTCCACTGACTCCACAATAACCACTGACTTCACTGATTTACTCACCTGCTTTAACCTCACTCAACATGTCAACTTTCCTACGCATATCCGTGGTCACATTTTGGACCTTGTCTGCTCCACTGGATTAATTTTGCACCATCTCTCTGGCTCCGACCTCACCCTCTCTGACCACTTAGCCATCACTATGACCATCAACATCCCCACCCCAACACCAAGACATTATCGCACTATCAACTTCCGTAAGCTAAACGCTCTTTCACCTACCTCATTCTCATCCACCCTCTCTGAAAAAATGTCCACTTCTCCCTTCATTGACCTCCACACCCCTTCCGACCTCACTGACTACTACAACCACACTCTCTCCTCCTGCCTTGACCAGCTTGCGCCTTTAAAAACCAAAACAGTTTCTTTCACCCATTCTGCTCCCTGGTTTACCCCTGAACTCCGCCTGATGAAAACTCGTGCTCGCCAACTTGAAAGACTCCGCAATAAAACAGGTCTCACAGTTCACTCCCAAGCCTACAAGGACCACCTACAACACTACAAAGATGCCCTCTCCCAATTATTATAATTATTATTATTATTATTATTATTAATTGAATTATTATTGAATCAGCTTGAATTATTATTATTATTATAACTGAGATTAGAACAACTAGGGCATGCCCGTACGTGGGTGCCCGTTCCTTGCCAAAAAAAAAAAAAAACGCTACCCGTACGCTCTACCCCGCCCGTACGCCCGTACGCCCGTAAACAAAAAAAACAACGCTCTTCGCTTCCGCCCTTCGCTCTGACTGAATTGGGAGAAATAATGCGCATAAGAAATCGAGAAATTATTATTTTCTCCGGAAGAAATCGAATTACGAACCGTAATGGCGCACGTTCTCGGCTCGGCTCGCTCTCACATCGGCCACGCCTACGCAACAAAGCGTTCTGTGATTGGCTGCCGGAAGTGAAGTCTTCACTGTCCGGAAGGTCGCAAATCGGTTACGATGAATCGCAAATTAGTTTTAATTAGTTTTAAAACATAGTTTAACGGCAACATAGTTTTCCAACTTGAAATAAATGAATACGCTCTCAAATGTGCCGTCCAAGGCAGAGTCTGTTCGCCACGTTCGGCACACGTGATAGCTCGCTGCTCTCTGATTGGTTGAATCGTTTTTTGGACATAGCTCGGTAACTACTTCTCCGATTAATATGAAACCTTGAAAAGGCACATCCTCGGGTCCCCAGCAATATACCTGGCAAGTTTCAAGTATATCGGACCGGTAGTTGTCGAGAAACAGCGGTCACAGACAAACATACATACATACATACATACAAACATACAAACATACAAACATACAAACATACACACAGAGATTACTGGAATTATAGATAGATATAACTGAGATTCAAACAATATAGCTGAGATACGAACAACATAACTGCGATACGAACAATATAACTGATATTCAAACAATATAACTGATATTCAAACAATACAACTGAGATTTGAACAATATAGCTGATATTCCAACAATATAAGATTCGAACAATATAACTGAGATTCGAACAATATATCTGATATTCCAACAATATAACTGAGATTCAAACGACATAACTGAGATTCAAACAATATAACTGAGATTCAAACAATATATCTGAGATACGAACAATATAACTGATATTCAAACAATATAACTGAGATTCCAACAATATAACTGAGATTCCAACAATATAACTGATATTTGAACAATATAGCTGATATTCCAACAAAATAAGATTCAAACAATATAACTGAGATTCGAACAATATATCTGATATTCCAATGACATAACTGAGATTCGAACATTATAACTGAGATTCGAACAATATATCTGATATTCCAACAATATAACTGAGATTCAAATGACATAACTGAGATTCGAACAATATAACTGAGATTTAAACAATATAGCTGAGATACGAACAATATAACTGAGATTCCAACAATATAACTGAGATTCCAACAATATAACTGAGATTCAAACAATATAGCTGTGATACGAACAATATAACTGATATTCAAACAATATAACTGAGATTCCAACAATATAACTGATATTCAAACAATATAACTGATATTCCAACAATATAACTGAGATTCCAACAATATAACTGAGATTCAAACAATATAACTGAGATTCCAACAATATAACTGAGATTCAAACAATATAATTGAGATTCCAACAATATAACTGAGATTCAAACAACATAACTGATATTCAAACAACATAACTGAGATTCAAACAACCTAACAGAGATTCAAACAATATAACTGAGATTCAAACAATATAAGTGAGATTCAAACAATATAACTGAGATTCCAACAATATAACTGAGATTCAAACAATATAAGTGAGATTCAAACAATATAACTGAGATTCCAACAATATAACTGACATTCAAACAATATAACCGAGATTCAAACAATATAACTGAGATTCCAACAATATAACTGAGATTCAAACAATATAACTGAGATTCAAACAATATAACTGAGATTCCAACAATATAACTGACATTCAAACAATATAACTGAGATTCAAACAATATAACTGAGATTCCAACAATATAACTGAGATAACAACACTGATTGCAGCACTATATTTAAAGCCCAGTGACCATTCAAGATCCTGATTCATTAAACAGCAAAAAAAGTTTATAGTTTTGCATCCACAGAACTGCTTCCCTTTCACCTAGTGAAATTTGGTTCCTCACACTTAAGATGGTTCATTGCAAAAATTTGTTGGAAGTAATATGATTTTGCAATGAACTATATGAATTATACATCGGAAAATAACTATTAAAATGGGTTTAAAATATGAATTCCTGAGGAATTATGAGTTGATACTAAGGAAAGTAAAGATGTATTTTAGCACCTTATCATTGTCCTTCGTTGTTCGTTTTTTATTCCTTTAAAAAATCTTTTTAGTGGTCATATTTTTATGGAAGGATGGCAGGGTGGCCGAGAGGCATGCACACCCGTCTGTAAGCTGTCTAGCCTAGGTTCAAATCCCGAACCAGATATATACTATACTGTTATCCCAGTGTTTTCACAGGTAGGGTGATTCATCAATGTCAGTGATGTCCCTCGGATGAATGTTAAACTGGGCGACCCATCTACCAACATTAGTTGGTGTATGTTAAAGATCCCATTGTGTCCTTTGCGAAGAGTTAGCGAGCCATCACCGGCAACTGAACAAATTCCGCATTCCTGATCTGACTACTGCTGGGAAGGCGAAGGAAAACCACACAGTACTTTCCAAGAAAGTACCCTTGCCAAGAAACTACTTTGGCAGTACCACCGCTCAGTAACAAATTACGGCAAATCAGAATCAAAACGTTTATGGATGCAAACAAACAGCATAATTTTTGTCTCTTTTGTCCTTCATAAATTTTCTCTCCTAACCTTCTTCCATAACACATTACTTTCCTTCAGTCTTTTTATCCGAAGTGATGATCCTGCAACAACTCACTCCTGAGCTATTGTGGAGTGCTCTTGTGTGCTTACCATATACAGTCACGTGAAAAAGTATGTACACCCTTTGTAAAGTTTTGGCTTTTTCAACATATTTCAACATACAGGTATTTGATCTTCATTTCAACAATATTGATAGATAAAGGTGATATAATATAACAAATATCATGAAACATTTACATTTTGTAGTCCATTGTATAATTTAAATAAGCATAAATTCAAATTTCGCATGTGGAAAAGTAAGTACACCCTTGGCTCTAATAGGTGGTATTGCCCCCTTTGGCAGAAACAACCTCAAGTAAGCGTTTCTTATAACTGTCTACCAGTCTCTGACATTGACTGGGAGAAATTTTTGCTCACTCCTCCATGCAGAATTCTTTCAGCTGTGCGATGTTTGAGGGGTTTCTTGCATGCACAACTCGTTTCAAATCCCCCCACAACATCTCGATGGGATTTAGATCCAGGCTATATCTTGGCCATTCCAGAACCCTCCATTTCTTTCTTTTCAGCCATTCCTTGGTGGATTTACTGGTATGTTTAGGGTCATTGTCATGTTGCAAGGTCCACCTTCGGTTGAGCTTCAACTTTCCGACAGCTGGCCTCACATTATCCTCAAGCACCCTCTGGTACAATGAAGAAATCATAGTGGATTCTATGATGGTGAGCTGCCCAGGCCCTGATGCAGCAAAGCTGCCCCAAACCATAATATTTCCACCACCATGCTTTACAGTTGGTATCAGGTTCTTGTGGTCAAATGCTGTCTTTGGTTTTCACCAAACATGTCTTCTGATACTGTGGCCAAATAGCTCTACCTTTGACTCATCTGTCCAGAGCACATTGTTCCAGAAGTGCTGGTCTTTGCAAAGTTGTTCATTGGCAAACTTTAGTCTTGCCCTGATGTTCTTTCTGGACAGCAAAGTTTCCTCCTGGCACACCTCCCATGTAGATCAAATTTGTGCAGCCTCTTTCTAATGGTAGACTAGTGCACTTTGACATCAACAGTGGCAAGTGCTACCTGTAGGTCCCATGATGACATTCTGGGGTTCTTAGAGACTTCTTTCAGCATCTTGCGGTCTGCTCTCGGGCTGATCTTGCTGGGGCGGCCTGGCCTGAACAAGTTGGCAGTTGTTCGGAATCTTCTCCACTTGTAGATGATCTTCCGGACAGTCGAATGATTGATTTCAAATTGTTTGGAGATCTTTTAAAATCCCTTCCCAGACACGTAGGCATCTATAACCTTCTTTCTGAAGGCCTCAGAGAGCTCTTTTGATCTAGGCATGGTGATGCCGCACACTTCAACAACAAAGAGCAAACCAAACTAAATGTCTGAGGTTTAAATAAGACAAGTTCCTCCAAGATCCTCTCTAATGATGTTCTAATCATTTGCACCTGAGCTGGTGCACCTGATTCTAATTTTAGGTATTTGAAGTAGTGATAAATGTAGGGGTGTACTTACTTTTTCCACATGTGAAATTTGCATTCATGTTTATTTAAATTATACAATGGACTACAAAATGTAAATATTTCATGATATTTGTTATATTATATCACATTTATCTATCAATATTGTTGAAATGAAGATCAAATAGCTGTATGTTGAAATATGGTGAAAAATTCAAAACTTTACATGGGGTGTACTTACTTTTTCACGTGACTGTACATAGGGGCAATACCCCTGGTGCTCACCTGGAAGAATACACAGTATACTGCACCGACTAAGGGTATTTGAAACAAATTTCAATGGTTGCTAGAAGACAGGGCAGCATGTAGAATCATACTAACATAATCATCAGACTTTAAACAAACAAAGAAAAACAAAAAGGGCAATACCCCTAGGCGCTCATCTGGTAGAATAAACAGTACACTGCACTGACTAGAGGTATTTTGAACCAATTTCAATGCTTACTAGAAGACAGGGCAGCATGTAGAATCATACCAACATAATCATAAGACTAAATAAATAAACAAAAAAAATACATATTTTCGGGGGCAACCCCCCATAGACCCCCAAAAGGGCAGATTTTTTAACGCCATGAACAAACTTTGGTACATCACGGACGACGGACGGACTGACAAACTGAGAACGTGCCATCGCATAATCTCCCCTGAACGTCGTTCCAGGTGAGCTAAAAATACTTATTTTTGGGGGCAACCCCTCCTCCCCCAACCCCATATACCTCCTAAGACCCCAATTTTTCTAATGCCTTGAACAAACATTGGTACATCATGGGTGATTAAGGTTGTGGTGAAGTTTCATCGAAATTGCGTGTGTAGTTTCTGAGAAGAAAGCAAATACTTGTTTTGGGGGGCAGCCCCCTCCTCCCCTCCCCCCCCCGTAGATCCCCAAAGGGGCAATTTTTGTTTTTTAATGCCATGAACCTACTTTGGTACATCACAGGTGGTGAAGATTGTGGTCAAGTTTCATCGAAATCGTGTTTGTAGTTTCTGAAAAGAAAGCAAATACCTATTTTGGGGGGCAATCCCCCGTAGACCCCCAAAGGGGCAGATTTTTTTGAATGCTGTGAACAAACTTTGGTACATCATGGGTGGTGAAGATTGTGGTCAAGTTTCATCGAAATTGTTTGTGTAGTTCCTGAGAGGAAAGCAAATACCTATTTTGGGGGGCACCCTCCCCCCACCCCTCAGATACCCCTAAAGGGGCAGATCTTTCTAATGCCGTGAACAAACTTTGGTACAGCATGGGTGATGAAGGTTGTGGTCAAGATTCATCGAAATAGAGTGTGTAGTTTCTGAGGAAAAAGCAAATTCCTATTTTGGGGGGGGTCAAACCTGGATCCATTTTGACCCCGATAAATCCCCTTAGACCCCGATTTTTTTTAATGCCGTGAAGAAACATTAGTCACAACACAACAAATATCATTTGTGCCAAATTTGGTCACAATCCCATCGGCGGTTTCGGAGAAGAAGTTTCAAGTGTTTACGGACGGACAACGCGTCATCGCATAAGCTCCCCTGAAATTCGTTCCAGGTGAGCGAAAAATGTTGACATATCTGTGAATATATTTTTTCTTGATTGGTTGTGGATGTGCATTTTTATTTGAACAAAGTCGTTATTATTAACGAATGACAATCGAGCAAATTCCTACATAAAATAATTTGGAAGGTCCTATCTCTTTGTATTTCAGAATCTGTTATTTGTCCTTCTTTCCTCTCAAGAAACGGCAAAAACCTATTAAACTGTAACACCCATTCCCAATGCCTGATTATATCACAATGCTTCCGCACTTTCGATGTAAACCAGAATATTAGTATGTGCACATATAATTTTCGTGCATGTGCATTCCGCAGATAAAAGTGCAAAATTATGTAGGCAATTTCCTTTGCACTATCGTGTGGAGCTAAGCATTGGCATTGCGGACACCTTATCTTGCACAGCACACAGCAAAATGGAAGACGGTGCTCTGGTTGAATATCCACTCTGTATCCACACCGCCTGCTGCGGGAGTTGCTGGACTTCGCGGCGTAAATAAGTAAGGAGAGACATCCAGATTTTCAACTGGGATGCATGTGTTACCATGGCTAGTGTAATACAGTGGAGTTCCAGTTAATCGGAGAAAAAGCTAAACAGCAGTGATTTTTCCCACAACGAAATCTAATACCTTCCAAACTTATCATGAAGCAGGCCAAACTGCTATGGTGGTGCCCTATGGTCCAGCTGCAGCTGAAATGAGTATTAGACTCAGTGGCCTATTTGGGTAAGTCGCTATTCTCAATGTAGTTTGCAATGACATCTCACTATCCTGATGATGAAGAAGATAAATACAGGAAGCAGTGAAACCTCTGGGATCTGTGAAACATATACACATAGACACACACACACACACACACATACATATATATATATATATATATATATATATATATATATATATATATATATATATATATATACACACTACATGGCCAAAAGTATGTAGACACCCGAACCCGAACCCGTATGTGCTCGTCGAACATCTCATTCCAAAAACATGGGCATTAATTTGGAGTTGGTCCCCCCCTTTGCTTCTGTAACAGCCTCCACTCTTCTGGGAAGGCCTTCCACTAGATGTTGGAACATTGCTGCGGGGATTTCCTTCCATTCAGCCACGAGACCAATAGTGAGGTCGGGCACTGATGTTGGGCAATTAGGCCTGGCCCGCCGTCGGCGTTCCAATTCATCCCCAAGGTGTTCGATGAGGTTGAGGTCAGGGCTCTGTTCAGGCCAGTCAAGTTCTTCCACACCGATCTCGACAAACCATTTCTGTATGGACTTGTGCACAGGGGCATTGTCATGCTGAAACAGGAAAGGGCCTTCCCCAAACTGTTGCCACAAAGTTGGAAGCACACAATCATATAGAATGTCATTGTAGTGTTGTAGCATTAAGATTTCCCGTCACTGGAACTCAGGGGCCTTGCCCCAACCATGACAAACAGCCCCAGATCATTATTCCTCCTCCACCAAACTTTATAGTTGGCACTATGCATTCGGGCAGATAGCATTGTTCTGGCATCCGCCAAACCCAGATTCGTCCGTCGGACTGCCGGATGGTGAAGCGTGACTCATCATTCCAGAGAACGCGTTTCCACTGCTCCGGAGTCCAATGGCGGCGAGCTTTGCACCACTCCAGCCGATGCTTGGCATTGCTCATGGTGATCTTAGGCTTATGTGCGGCTGCTCGGCCATGGAAACCCATTTCATGAAGCTCCCGACGAACAGTTGTGCTGACGTTGCTTCTGGAGGCAGTTTGGAATTCGGTAGTGAGTGTTGCAACAGACGATTTGTACGCGCTGCGCGCTTCAGCACTCGGCGGTCCCGTTCTGTGAGCTTGTGTGGCCTACCACTTCACAGCTGAGCTGTTGTTGCTCCTCGACATTTCCACTTCACAATAACAGCACTTACAGTTGACTGGGGCAGCTCTAGCAGGGCAGAAATTTGACGAACTGACTTGTTGGAAAGGTGGCATCCTATGACGGTGCCATGCTGAACGTCACTGAGCTTTCAGAATGGCCCATTCTACTGCCAATGTTTTTTCTATGGATATTGCATGGCTGTGTGCTTGATTATATATACCTGTCAGCAATGGGTGTGGCTGAAACAGCCGAATCCACTAATTATAAGGGGTGTGTGCATACTTTTGGCCATGTAGTGTATATACAGACTTGGCATTTAATATGGAATATTTTTTTTTCTTGACTTGGGTTTACTTTCTGCACTCAGTATATCAATCTGGTGAGTTTCTTTTACCCTTCGGTGATGTCTTTGTTGAAAGAACCATGTCACTGATTGTCTTTCGCAGCAAGAAGTCAATAACAGGATTATATCACAGGTGGCGTGACAAAATGTAAGGACAGGTACATTTGACGATTGGCTTCACATTCGGGTATATAAGGGTTGTTGCGTTCTGTATTAGTGGAAAACAACTGCTGCACGTCTACAAAAGTTATTGCCGCTTCCTCTGGAGATGGTCCGTCAACTTGACAATGCTGTTTGTCATGGAGTGGTGGCTTTACGAAATTCTGGCATGAAACAGCGTGCTATTGCTTGGCAGTATGGCATCACTCAAGGTCAGGTGTCAAAGATCCTGAAACTAAATGCTCAGAGGGGTGTCCCTATTCCAATAACGAGGTCAGGACATCCACGCAGAACCACAAGGAGAGATGATCGCCAGCTGCACCGGTTAGTCTACAATGGCCGTACCAAGTCAGCTAATCGGCTGAGGGCTGAGTGGCAGCAACTGACAAATGTGCCTGTATCCAGAAGGCTAGTCAACCAACGACTTGTTCAAGCAGGCTATCGTGCCAGGCGTCCCCTGAGAAAGCCACGCCTGACCAGACAACACAGCCAGCGCCGATTGCAGTGGGCCAGAGAGCACCGTCAATGGCAGCCAGGACACTGGAATCACGTGACCTTCAGTGACGAGTCGAGATTTCTGGTCTATCGTCAAGATGGCCGCGTCCGAATGCGCAGACAAGTGCATGAAGCCCACAACGAAGATTGTATAGTGCCAAGAGTCCAAGCTGGAGGTGGTGGGGTGACCGTTTGGGCTGCTTTTCATGCAGGGGGCAAAACTAACCTGGTTGTCTGAATGGAAACCTGCACCAGTTCAAGTACAGGGTCATTCTGGAAGAAACATTGCTTCCATTTGCTCGTGCAGCCTTTCGAGGAAACTTTGTCTTCCCAAGATGACAATGCACGGCCTCATCGTGCTCACATGATCCAACACTTTCTTGCTGACCGTGGTGTAGAGCATATGGAGTGGCCTGCCATGTCCCCGGATATGAATCCGATAGAGAACTTGTGGGCAGAATTAACGCGTCAAATCGACAACTTGGACCAGCAGGCTACATCTGTGCGTGAATTGCAGCAGACTATTGTCACTGCATGGCAAGCGATTCCTGTCCAACCCTTGGCAAATCTCGTGAACAGCATGCCTCGATGTGTACGTGCTCTCCTGAATGCTCGTGGGGGTTACACGAAGTACTGAACTGTAATTTTAGTCCGTAATCCCAGTCATAATTTACCTTTTGTTTTTGTTGAAATTTTTTTTGGGATGTGCAAAATAAAGAGATACTTCTGGAAAACGTACAGAAGTTTAACACAGTACTGTCCTTGAATTGAGTTCGATATCAGTTTACATCACTTTCAAGGATCAATTTATTTGCTTCGAAATGTCAAATGTCGTTTTTGTTTCTATTAAAGGTCACATGAACAAAATCTAGAATAATTTCAACACAATTCCAATGAACTTTTGGTTCGAAGTCATCTTGAAAAGTAAGTTCACCCCCACAAAAAATATATTCCATCTTAAATGCCAAGTCTGTATATGTGTATATATATATATATATATATATATATATATATATATATATATAGATATATATATATATATATATATATATATATATATATAGATATTATATCATATATATATATATATATATATATATATATATAGATATTATATGTGTCCCATACAGCTGCTGCTGCACCTTGCTGGGAGCGATAAGCACCGCCTGCCACATGGTAACGTTATCCCTGGTATCCACTCATCATATGGAGTCGACCTGGTTGCGGTTGGGAGTTACTAATAATGGTATCTGTAATCTGGTTCTCCAACCTAATGATAATTACATGTGGACATGATAATCCTAATTAAATTAGCAACCAATGCGGACGTGCATGGCGATGACGTCATGTTGTCCGCTCATTAGGTTGGAGAACCAGATTACAGATACTATATATATATATATATATATATATATATATATATATATATATATATATATATATATATATATATATATATACAGTCACGTGAAAAAGTAAGTACACCCCATGTAAAGTTTTGACTTTTTCAACATATTTCAACATAAAGCTATTTGATCTTCATTTCAACAATAATGATAGATAATGGTGATATAATATAACAAATATCATGATATATTTACATTTTGTAGTCCATTGTATAATTTAAATAAACATCAATGCAAATTTCGCATGTGGAAAAAGTAAGTACACCCCTACATTTATCACTACTTCAAATACCTAAAATTAGAATCAGGTGCACCAGCTCAGGTGCAAATGATTAGAACATCGTTAGAGAGGATCTTGGAGGAACCTGTCTTATTTAAACCTCAGACATTTAGTTTGGTTTGCTCTTTGTTGTTGAAGTGTGCGGCGTCACCATGCCTAGATCAAAAGGCCTCTCTGAAGCCTTCAGAAAGAAGGTTATTGATGCCTACGAGTCTGGGAAGGGATTTAAAAAGATCTCCAAACAATTTGAAATCAATCATTCGACTGTCCGGAAGATCATCTACAAGTGGAGAAGATTCCAAACAACTGCCAACTTGTTCAGGCCAGGCCGCCCCAGCAAGTTCAGCCCGAGAGTAGACCGCAAGATGCTGAAAGAAGTCTCTAAGAAACCCAGAATGTCATCACGGGACCTACAGGTAGCTCTTGCCACTGTTGATGTCAAAGTGCACGAGTCTACCATTAGAAAGAGGCTGCACAAATTTGATCTACATGGGAGGTGTGCCAGGAGGAAACCTTTGCTGTCCAGCAAGAACATCAAGGCAACACTAAAGCTTGCCAATGAACACCTAGGCAAAGACCAGCACTTCTGGAACAATGTGCTCTGGACAGATGAGTCAACGGTAGAGCTATTTGGCCACAGTACCAGAAGACATGTTTGGAGAAAACCAAAGACAGCATTTGTCCACAAGGATCTGATACCAACTGTAAAGCATGGTGGTGGAAATATTATGGTTTGGGGCAGCTTTGCTGCATCAGGGCCTGGGCAGCTCACCATCATAGAATCCACCATGAATTCTTCATTGTACCAGAGGGTGCTTGAGGATAATGTGAGGCCATCTGTCGGAAAGTTGAAGCTCAACCGAAGGTGGACCTTGCAACATGACAATGACCCGAAACATACCAGTAAATCCACCAAGGAATGGCTGAAAAGAAAGAAATGGAAGGTTCTTGAATGGCTAAGTTAAAGCCCGGATCTAAATCCCATCGAGATGTTGTGGGGGGATTTGAAACGAGCTGTGCATGCAAGAAACCCCTCAAACATTGCACAGCTGAAAGAATTCTGCATGGAGGAGTGGGCAAAAATTTCTCCCAGTCGATGTCAGAGACTGGTAGACAGTTATAAGAAACGCCTACTTGAGGTTGTTTCTGCCAAAGGGGCAATACCACCTATTGGAGCCAAGGGTGTACTTACTTTTTCCACATGCGAAATTTGCATTTATGTTTCTTTAAATTATACAATGGACTACAAAATGTAAATGTTTCATGATATTTGTTATATTATATCACCTTTATCTCTCAATATTGTTGAAATGAAGATCAAATAGCTGTATGTTGAAATATGTTGAAAAAGTCAAAACTTTACATGGGGTGGACTTACTTTTTCACGTGACTGTATATAACAAAGGGGAAAGGGGATCCTCTCCTCATGTCTTCTTGTCCTTGGTTGAGGGTTTGGCTTAAATTGGTATTTGATTGTCATCCTATCCTCATTGGTTGAAGTCATTTTGTCATCTCTTCATAGGATGAGAAGCAGGGGGAGTTGAGGTTCATGTAACCCCTACTATACATCAGGAAGAACATGGCAGAGCATGTCTGGTCATAGTGCACTTCACGTCTTATAGGCCAGACGTGTGTTTCATTAGCAAGCTGCTTGTTATAGCTTGCCAAGCCGTTCATACGAAATGGCTGGCTTGGCAGGTGATAGCAAGCCGCTTCATGGAAACGGAACATGGCCCATTCCTTGTAAGCAACAGACTCATTCTCGGCTAGCCTCTACCGACTACCTCAACTGTAATAAGATCAATGCAGTGCAAAATGCACTCCACTTCCATCAGAATAAACATGGTGGACAACCTGACAGAGGAAACACTCTCACACTCAAGCTTATTACCGAGTTTAGCGAGTAGTTGATCATCTCAGCGTCCTCATAATAATAAGAAGTTTGTGGAGATGAGAGACTGTGCTACAATGCTACATGTAGTAACATGATGGCACTTCCATCCTTCCCAGCTTCCTTCATTCAAGACTGCCCCTCTCCTCCCACTCACCCTGGCTCAGATACAACGTCATTGTTTAATCTTTCCTTATCGAGATTAGGAGTGAGGGGATGGGTGTGTATATATATATATATATGTGTGTGTGTGTGTGTGTGTGTGTGTGTGTTTGTGTCTATGTGTATACAAGGCCGTGGGCATAAGTAGTGCCTGCCCGCACTCCCATAGGCAGGATGCGGGTAGAGGCCGGACAGTGTCTCTTCTCTTTGATTGAGCAGACAGACCATGAGATCTTGTCCATCAGAAACTATAATGGAGGTAGAATCCCACATCTTATCCTTGGTCCAGTTCCAAAATGACGAGCACAAAAGACTATCTACTACTACTTATTTAAGACTACTACTACTATTTATTTTATGGCCTCACATTGTCCCACCTTCTTGTGGGGTCAGCCGAGGGTGATGTCTGATCCAAGTCTTTCAAGAAGCGGCCTGACATTCAAGTGGAGATGGTTTTGGCATGAATTTGGAATTTGTTCACAAGGACAGGGACTACAGACACTTCAATGCACTAATATAATTAATAAATCACATTTTAAACCTCAATGCCCACCTGCACTAAAGCGGATCTTTCGACTCCAGGACCAACAAACAGGACCAGCAAAAACAAGGTGAAAAAGACATAGAATGTCGTAGCCCTCATGGTTTTAGTAATTTTGCTGTATGGAATAAAAGGCTGCCAGTCGGCCATCTTTGGTAGGATTACAAAACAAAATCTACTGCCTATGTATATTAGCATGTATTATCTTTGTGACAAGTTTGAACAAAATTGGTCCTTGCCTGTCTGAGAAATGGTTGGGGACAAGCTTAAGTAACAAAATGGCCACCAGTTGGCGATCTTGGATCTGATCTCAAAAAACAATGACTTGCATATGTAAACCATCATTCATTATCTGTGCGCCAAGTTTGAACAGGATCAGTAAATGCATGTCCGAGAAATGGTTGAAGACACGTTCAACATCAGGTTTTTTACAAGTAAAATGGCCACCAGTTGGTCTTCTTTGATTGCATCGCAAAACTAGATATGACGTCGTAATTATGGCACCAATGACGTCATCGTTAACAGCACCTATTCCTCATGTGGAGTTCTTTACAATGAGCCACGTTTCAATTTTTAAAATGCTGACACGGCACACACTTTACATTACTGAAATGCATACACAAATGTTATATTTTCGTCAAAAATCGTCGGAATTTTGCCAAATCTGTTTTGGCCGAGTGTTAATATACCTCAGCGATTGACAAATCTGAAATCAGAATTTTATTTGAGGTCAAAATGACCCCGTGAGGTCGCTCCGTCCTTTGCCTGCTCATCATTGGCAGTGTGATAATTAATTCCATGCCCACTCAAGAAGACTCTTCTTCTTCATGCAAAAACAACTTCTAGCTTCCAGACCGTACATCCAATCATCTTCAAATTTTGCACACATGTTACACTTCATTACCTCTACTATAATGTAAAGTGTCACGTCGATCAATGAAGCGGTTCAAGAGTTTAAAAAAATTAAAATATTTTCGTTTAATTACTTATATCTGCCAAACCACGTGACCTATCGCAAATTCCAAAAGGTGATTTTAGTAGACTGATATGCTGAACACACCTGTGATGTTTCCCCTTGATAGGATCACAAATGAGGGAGGAGCTTGGTTTTTCAAGTTTATGCTTAAAAACGTCATAACTCCAAAACCATGTGACGCATGACGTCATTCTCGATGACCTTTTTGTTCGTCATGGGTATACGATTCTGCCTGCAAAGTTTGGCCTCGATCTGTTCAGACGTTTAGGAGAAAATTGGATTTTAGTGGTTTTTCACTCAAAACAATATGGTGTCCGAACCACGTGAACTACGACGTCATTATAATTTTATTTCTGCATCAATTTATGTCGAGAAGATGCTCAAGAAATTTCATCCTGATCGGATAAAGTTTTTTTACTTGTCGAATTATGACGTCATAACGGCGGCACCTATGACATCACCATTCACATATGTTATTCCGCATGGAGAGTTCTTTGCAATGAGACCTGTCTCAATTATTTATGTGCAGCGGTTTTTGAGATATAGAGGTGCAAATGTTTTTGGTTTTTCCAAGATGGCGCCCGTACCACGTGACCTGTGACGTCATAATATTCACTGAAATATTCTACAGGAGGAGGTTCTCCTATGGTGAAAATTTCATGTCAATCGGAGCAACGGTTGCCGAGAAAATAAATTTTTAAAATGCAGACATGCACGTACGTACATAAGACGTACGGACGGACCCGAATGCTTAACCCTGCTTTTCGCTTCTCGAGCGCAGGGTAACAAGATGATGTGCATATGTGTACCATCATTATTGTCCTTTTACCAAGTATGAAGAAAATCTGTCCATACATGCCGGAGATATGGTTGTGGATGGACGCACGGAAGGACCGATGCATGGACGGACTGACAAGACCAAATCTATAAGACCCCGTTTCGGACCAAGTCCAACGGGGGGCTAATAACAAATAAAGATTGGTCTAAATATGATTATGGAGCAACAATGGCATTTAAAAACAAAAAAAGCTGAAGAACATGTGGAATTAAAATACAGGAATAAATAAATATATCAACCGTCAAATAAAATAATCAATTTATTGGATCACACTGCATTATTTCAGTTTCATTCCCTGCAGTACAAGGAGAAAGGGTGGGTGGTGATGGTGGTGGTGGCATAGCCCCATAAGCCCTGTGACAGATCTTGGAGTGTTTGCAGCAGGTTGTGAATAGTTTTAAGGTGAGAGTTAATGCTGGACAGGTTGCCACTCCATCACAGGAGTGCAGACGCTTTCCTTTGAGCCGCTATGTGAATCAAACCCACAGTATTGAGGCCAATGCCACAAGGCCTTTACACACTCCACCACCATTAAATTTCCCTGAAACAATAGGCCACACAATGGAAATGTCTGTCAAATAGGCTGAGTTAAAATTCAAGTAATCTATGAGCAGATTAAATGACCTAAGAAGCAATATTATGTATTTGTGTGAAACAATAACAAGTGGTCATCTTTGTTTATTACAAAGGAAATAAAGTACAAAACCAGAAAATGTAAATATGCGTATGTAGTAACTAGCTGCAGTAACATGGGGTTGCTCGGGGAAATAAAAAAATTTTTTTGGTATACCACATAAAAGTCAGTCTAGGCTCATGTAAGAGCTACCACATAAAACATATAATAAAGGGAGCGGGAGACAAGAGAGGGAGATAGAGGGAAGCACAACAACAGTAGAGAATAAGGATATCGGGAGATCTGTGGAAGGGAGAGGGCTGGGGCTGAGTACACGGGATAAACAAGATGTACACTACAAGAACTTCCAGGAAGTAAAACGGAATTTGCAAAAGGTGGATTTGGGGTGTATTAACGGCGGTAGAAAGATCAAGGCTTTGGATGGAGGAAGATAAGAGATAGTGGTGAAAAGCTGTTTTGAAGACCGGGAGGGAGAAGTGGGATTAAAGAGAATGTGGGAGTTTGTTTGAGAGGGGGGAAAAAAGAGGAATGAAAAAGTGAAGGTCAGCAGAGGATCTTGATTTTGGCAGTTTTACCAGAAGAGGGTTGCTGACAGATATTGTACGTTCTGCAGGAATATTTGGGGGGCAGAGCACAGACAGCGCTGGGGGTGCATGGCCGGAGAGGAGTCGGTAGAAGATAGAAAGACTGCCAACCTGCCTGGGGTGAGAAAATGAAAGGCCCTCAGAAGCTTAATCTCGGGAGAAACCAATGATTCTAAGAGCCTTGGTTTCTACAGCGTGAAGCCGAGCTCGGTATGAGGCAGGTGCACCAGCCCAGAGGGGACACCAGTACTCCATCAAGCTGCAGATGAAAGCTTTTTAAGTGGTTAGGAGCTCAGTTGTGTCAAGGAAGGACTTCCGACAACAGAGGATGCCCAGTCAACGACTGGCTTTGCAGACCAGCTTGGAAATGTGGTTTTCCCAGGAAAGATCATGGCAGATAGGTGAGAGCTTGAGTGACAGAACTTCTTCGAGAGGATTATTGAAAAAGTAGGTGTGAGGGTTTTCCAGAACGTCTTTTCGGAGAGACAGTGAGAGTGTGAGATTTGTCAGGATTGAAAGACATGTTCAACTTGTTTGACCAACTTGTAATTTTATACAAATCTGCAGGGAGTGGAGAGGCTGCTGCCTGCCGATCTGAGGGTTGAGATATGGAGCGGCAGAGAGTGCAGTCATCAGCAAAGGGATAGAGAGGGTTTTCCAGAGAGTTGGAGAGATCATTAATGAAGACCAGAAAAAGCACAGGGCCCACAACACTGCCTTGAGGAACTCCAGCCTGGACAGGAAGAGGAGATGAGAGAATTCCATTTAGAGCCACAAGTGGACTATGACAGAAGAGGAGGTCCGCAAGCCATTAGTGGAGATTTCCATGGATACCATAAGAGGAGAGTTTGGAGAGCAGGGCGGGGTGCCAGACCATATCGAAGGCATGAGATATGTCAAGGGAAACAGGTCTGATTTCCGGGTTGGCGTTTTGGACCTCCATCCATTGTTGAGACAGCAGAAGCAGCATGTCCAAAGTGGATCCAAATTGATGATCTTGGTCTGAATCCAAATTGATGATCAGAGATCAAGCCATTGGAGAAGAGGATAGGATTTGATATCAGAAGCGATGATGGATTCCATGACCTTGCTGATTATTGGGAGCAGGCTGATTGATCTGTAGTTGCAGGGACCTGTTTTTGCACCTTTTTGGTGTACAGCGGTAATGTTGGCTGATTTCCAAGCAGATGGCAGATGACCTTGAGTGAATGCGAGGGTGAATAGTACAGAGTGTGTGATAGAGCAGCAGAGAAAGTTTTTAGTACTCCTGGGCTAATGCCGCCTGGTCCAGTTGCAGAATCGGAATTGAGGTTTGACAGAAACTTATCCACCTTGTCGGAAGAGAAGGTCACAGAGTCCTGGAGCAGCTGCGTACGACTGGCTAAGGTGGGTACAGAGAGCGATGGGTTTGGGAAACAAAATTTTGAATGCAGAGTTGAGGCATTCAGCCTTTTCACGTGCGGTGTCAGCTGTGTGGATGTTTGGGGAAGGGAGGTAATGGATGGGGAACAAACACCAGAAACGGACTTGACTAGATGCAACCAGGATTTGGAGGAGGGAGACAGTTTTCAACCTTCAGTCTTGTGATTTGAGAGATATTGTTTCCTGGCTTTCTTGAGAGTAGTCACACACTTGTTCTGAGCTTTGTGGAAGGAACTGACATTGCCTCCAGTTGGATTAGCCTTCCAAGAGGCCAAGGCAAGTTGTTTCACGGTAAGTGCCTCACAACAAGCCTCAGTGTACCATGGACGGGAAGAAGAGTATGACAATTGAAGACCAGATGGGATAAATCCGTGCATGAGAGAGAGCAAATGTCCTTGGAAAAGTTCCCAGGATGAGTTGATTTTGGAGACAGTAGACAGATATTAAGATACAATTAAATGAATGAAATATGTTTTTAAATATTTCCTGCAAGAAAAATTGTAGAATGTTGTCCTTGTGGTTTCGTTTGAATTACTAATCTTGGATATTGCAAAATGCGCTTGAACTGCTTTCCCTTCTTTTAACTTCTTTTTACCTCCACAAACCGAAGGTGGATGGAGGTTATGTTTTCACCCCTGTCAGTCTGTCTGTCTGGTTGTTTGTTTGTCTGTCTTTGAACAAGATATCTCAAAATGTTATGTGGGACTTGGATGAAATTTGGCAGATATGTCGCGTATGTGACAAGGACAAAATGATTAGATTTTGGTGAAGATCCGGATTCGGAACCGGCTAGTAGAATTTTTTAAGTGATTCTTCACCATTGGGAGATGGGTCCAAAAACGATATATAGCAGGATGTCTCAAAAAGTTATGGACAAAACTTGGTGGAGAGGTTGTGTGTGTGACAAGGAAGATTTAATTCAATGTTGGTGAAGATTCAAATCCGGATCCTGATCAGAGCATTTTAAAAGTGATTCTTCACAAATGAGTGATAGGGCTATAACCAATATATAGCACGATATCTCAAAAAGTTATGGACGGATATGGACAAAACTTGGTTTGACAGGTTGGGTGTGTGACAAGACCAAATCGATTCGATTTTGGTGAAGATCTGAATATGGATTCGGATACGAGGATTATTTATTTTATTAAGTGCTTCTTCACCATGGCGAGATCAGATGAAAAGTGATATATAACATGATATGAAAAAGGTGTGGACGAGTTATGACTAAACTTGGGGGATGAGTTGGTTAGATGACAAGAACAAGCCGATTCGATTTTGGTTCAGGTCCGAATCCAGATCCAGCCTATCAGTGGGATACAAAACATAAACTGTTCAGCCTGGTGGAGGTATGTGCTCTACCGAGTGCCGTTCTAGTTATTAATGTTATCTTTCATCGATTGCGCCCGGGAAACCCCCAGGCAGTGTATAAGCAACATACTGTTACGCAATTTGGTAGGGCAAAATGTAGAGCAGAGTATATCTGAGTAGGTAACATGCTTCAAGATGTCACGATAAGAAACACTTCCTGTAATAAGTCCATATTTAGGCGTTTTGTCAGTTAAGGTGTATAATAGTGAATCTACCAGGAGATTCAGGTGATAGTTGGTGGAAGGAAATAATGAGTAGAACCCTTGTATATTTCACCTGGTAATCAAACCTTTGTCCATTTTGGCACTGCAGACCACATAAACATTAGTTAGGATCTTTAGTACAACACTAAATGACGCCTTTCCCCCCTGACATGACTAAGGAAGAAATTAGGCTGGAACACCGCCACAATTGGCCGCCACCATTTACACCTCCGAGGGGCCTACCCACCTCGCATAGCACATGCTGTGACCACGGAGTCAGGGACGGGAGTGGCAGTGGCCCAGTGGGCATGCCCCTGGACAAGCCGGCGAGCCGGGGGAGGCTCTGATTGGCTGAGGAGTGCGCCAATGCTGACGTCATCGGCAGAGATATTACCGAGGGCCGGACGCCATTTTCGGCAGTAGGGAGTTCAGCACGTTGAGTGAGGTCTGAGTCAAGAGTTTGTGTGCACCCGAGTCGAGTTGAGTTGAGTTGAGATCCTGAGTTCAGTTGAGATGAGCCAGCAGTTGAGTTCAGCACGAGTTGAGTGAGCACCGGACGCCTTTGCTGGCAGTTGGATCAGGAGTTCAAGTTGAGCGCAGAGAGCCCAAGCAGTGCGCAGTTCGCAGTTCGAGTGCAGAGCCCGAGTCCGTTTTGAGCAGTTGGTTTGAGACGCGGCAGGACTTTGGTCAGAATCGACCTCGTGTGGAGCCGCTAGCCTGCGTGGGACTCGTGGCGCTTGAAGCGAGGCCTTGTGGGACTTGGAGCGAGGGACCTCGTGGTGTGCGATCGGGCTGGAAGGAGCGGTGTTGGACGGCAGCCACCAAGACGACAAAGACAAGATAAGGCCGAGCTCCGCGTACACTTGACATAGAAGACGTGTTTCTTTTTGTTAATTCATATTCCCCCGTTTTGTATTTGAGGTCTGGTGTGCGGGATCCCGATTAGGATATTTATTACTGGCACGTGCTTTTTCCTGTCCTTGCCCTTTTCCCAATAAACCCTTATATTACTTTCTGTATATACCTGAACTCAGTTTCCTGATTGATTTGATAGATAAGGCTGCGGGGACTTGCGCTGTTTCCCTCCATTCCGCGCGCTTAGATTCGATTTTGGAATCCGCTATTGAGCTTCCGCCTCGGGAGTTAAAGCCTCGTGATTGGCTATCCGCGACCGCCAGATATTAATTTCGGCGGTTGCGCGACAATACTCACTCGAGGCCTGAATATTGACGTATAATAAACCTGTGTAAAGCAATCTTTTTAATAACTGGCGCATGTGTAAACATTGCAATAATTAAATATGTGTTGTTGACAACAAATCACTACAACCTCAACATACGATCTTCACAATACATATTATTCAATCGCTTCTGGGAAAAAACCCAGGCAGTGTATAAGCACAAGACACAATCGAGGCCTTAAGGCCAATTATATGGTTTTATATGGGATAAATATTTTATCCTAGCATACCCCTCGACCTTCCTCTGGATTCCTCGACCTTCCCCATGAAAAGTTTGGTTGCACTGGTTCCTGCAGGATCTGAATGCATAAATGAACGAACAAAGACACAAACCTTCTTCTTCTGTATATACGTATATTAGATATCAGAAACAGAGTTGCTGAGATTTTTTCAAAACCAATGGAAGAGGTGGAATATGCAAATTTGTTTGCTGATCTCTATGAACAATGATACAGGTATTGCTCTACCTTTAAGGCTACCCATGATCTTTTCTCTTCTCATTAACTGACACACACCCGCTCTCTCCATTTACTTGCATGATGTCATATCGCCTTCCTTCGTTTCTCATCTCCTCCTGTCCATCCATCCCTTGTTGAATCTACATGTTGTCCTACTGCCCCATTGCCAGTGTGCTGCCTTATGTCCTTCGTCACCTCGCTCTTATTTTTAAAAAACCCCGAAACACTCATTGATTACATCATGTCATACATATAAACAATTTTCCTAAGAAACTCAAACATAACTTTCACAAATTTCAAATGTAATCACACACGCATGAGCAAAGAATGTTTCATGGCTGTGGTTTGCCAAGCCTCACATCCATCTTCCTTGACGGGCCCAATTGTGGGCCGATCAATGGTATTTCTCTTGAATCTGAAATGCTTATCCTGCCGGGCTCCACACACTAATTTGCTGCACTCGATATTGACCAATCAAACATGTCTTATAAACCCACACTAGAGCCATCACCTTGCCATTCTTTTGATCTATCATCACCAGGTTTTCAGAGAGCCTCTCATTCTATGATAATGTAGAGTTTTCCTTTTTCTTCCAGGAGCAACTAAAATGATCAAAATAATGACCCCAGGGAAAGTCACTAACAAAATTAATTAACCCCTCACCTGCTCATCTGTCTCCTGGGGTTTTAGACCTCAATTTACAATTCCTGGAACCAAACTTAGTCCATTGTTGAGACCGTAAAACTCACAGAGAACGGAGTTGTGTTCAATTTTCACGATCAAATTTATTACCTCGACTGAGACTGCTAGACAGTTCATTGCCCAACCTTTAACATCATGTGAACTATGACAAGTAATGGCTTTTTGATGTTTTGATTGCCACGCACATAATGGTGTAAAATAAAAGTCTTTTATGTAAGAAGTGACCTGTGTGCTAAAGGTATCACTTAGCGAAGGCCCAAGGTTTCATATTTTTTACATGATGTCGTAATGATGCGGTGCTCGGCTGTCGGCCGAAAAGTTCAGCTCGGCAAACAACACACTGATCTGACTCTGTTTACTCTCTTGTTTTCTGCCATCAACTAGTTCATTGCTAATGCTCTGACCTTGACTCTTTCACCAATCAAAACACCATCATGATTATCTCTGTTTGTTGAGTTTTTAATATCTTCCGTTGTAAGGCTTTGTCTTTGCCTCTGAGATCATTAACTCTGCCACCGAAGGTGGACTGAGGTTGTTTTCAATCTTGTCTGTCTTTTTGTTACTTGGCGAAAATATTTCTTCCATCCAAATGTAGATCCACCAACATCACTGCACTGCATAAAGAAAGTGCAAAAACGGATTACCTCAACTACAGACCTATGAGCTTACTTCCAATCATCAGCAGGGTCATGGAATCCATCATCGCGGTTTATCTGAAATCATTCCTTTTCTCCACCAACATCATCTCAGATCACCAATTCTGCTTCAGACTAGGTCACTCCATCTTGTACATGCCGCTTATACTCTCCCAACAATGGTTGGAAGCCCTCAATGCTGGACATATCTCGTGCTTTTGATACCATCTGGCATCCTGCCTTACTCTCCATGCTGTCTTCCTATGCAAGGTCAGTGCAAGGGTGTTAGGCGCCATAGGAAAACCTTCAGATTTGCCCCATCCCATCACACAACTTCGAAAATGATTAGAATTTAGAATTTCACTTTCGATGTTTTCAATTTACCAAATATAGAAATAAACTCCTTCAGGTGAATGTTTTGTGTAATTTAATGTTCTATTGACAAGGCAGATAGCCCAACAAGTGTTTGTTGCATCATTGAGGAATGGATGTATGATTTGATCAACTTTAGCTTGGAAAAGCTTCGCTTGCCACCCTCAAAATTTTGCTGCTCTAGGCGACAGCCTAGTTTGCCTAGTAGTTGCACCAGCCTTGGCATCCAAGGCAAACTCCACACATGGCTTACCGACTTCCACTACTCTCGTAGCCGATGTGTGGCACATCTACTGTACATGGATGATTTAATACTTTTCGTACCGACTGACAAAAAAATGGCAAAACACCTGGAGTGAAACAGTACTCCGACAACATTCTAATGGAATTTGGTGGAGATAAGTGCGCCAAGTGCACATTCATTTAAGGCAAACCAACAAAAATGAACATAAATCGACCTAAATACAACAATATAGCAGCTAGAAAACTAAGCATCATACAAATACCTCAGAGTCGAAGAGGGCCACCAACTAAGTCACAAACAAATGTGCAAATCAATTACCAAAGAATACCTGCATAGAACGAGGATGATCGTAAAAACATACTTCTCCCCAAGAAACAAAATCGAAGCCACAAACCAGCCCGCATTACCATTGTTCCAATACAGCTGCGAAATAATAAATTGGCCACAACTGGGAATTAACAAACCAGATATCAAAGCAAGGAAACTCCTCACCATTAACGAAATGTTCTACAAAAATCAATGCATCTCAAAAATGCACTTCCTAAGACGAGAAAGAAGCATGCAGCGGCCTGATGGAACTCAATCAAGTGCACAGAGTGACAACAGTGGGATTGTCTGAGTAGGTGAAAAATTTAACAGACTACCAAATCCAATTTGTATGCAAACACAAAGACAGCAAGCTAGAAAAGGTATCACTAACCCACCTTGCAAAAAAATTCCAAAGACAGGTGTGAATGGAAGATGTCACACATAAAACAGAAAGTGCAACAAATACAGCCTCAACAATTGCAAAAAGGATGAAACAAAAATCCAAGGTGAAATATCAAAAGATATACACTGACAACTGGGAGAACGATAAAAGAGCAGGGAGGTAGAAGAAAATTTGGACAGATTGGGCATGGACAAAGGATCATTGGAATGGTTAAGAAGAGGTCAGCTCAATTGGGATGGAGAACGAATCATTATAATTGCCCAAGACCAAGGACACGACACCAATGACTTTAAGAAAATGGTGCGACTGAGCCAATTCAACCAGTGTACGTTCTGCAAGGTATAAACAAGAAAGCATGAGTCATCTCCTTTCGGGATATAAAAAAAACTCAAGTCAGACCAGCTGACTGTTAAAACAGCTGTTCACCACCATCTCTTGATCTTTTGTACCCCCGTTAATTCACCCCAGATCCACTTTTCTGAAATACCGACTACTTTCCAGGAAGTCTTCGCTGTGTCCATGTGGTTTTTACCTCTCCCACCCCCCACTCCTCAACTCCCACCTTCCTTCCCACGCCTCCTCCCCCCAAGCTCTCTCCCTCCAACAGATCTCCCGATGTCCCTGCTCTCAAATGTTGCACTTGTGTGCTTCCCCCTCTCTCCCCATGTTGTCTCCCGCTCTCTTTATTATGTCTAATGTTTCCGTTTGTTTTTTTTGTCATCAATGTTAGCTCTTACACGAGCCTCGATCTTGTTTACAAAAAAAAGGAAAAAAAAACCTGTACACACAAACGCACAACAAAGTATGTTGAGTAATCCACTGACTGATTTGCAAAAATGTCAATATCCCAGTTCCAGAAATCTCATGGAAACATGAACCAAAATCGATCATTGAAAACAATGAAGTAATCCTCACATATGACCTGATGATCCCACCGAGCATGAACATAGAAAACAAAGCATTATGACTGGATATAGTACAGCGATAAAAAAGGGAAGACGGCCTTGCTAATTGAGGTGTCAGTATCCAGTGATTTTGGCCTAAACATTGCTGAAATCAGGATAATGATGAAATACCATGATCTCAAAGATTAAGTCAAAATATATTGAAAGCTCAAGAGCACTGAAATTGTACCAGCGATAATTGTAGCAACAGGAATGATAAAGTAGAACCAAATGAAGATCTTAAAAACCATCACTGGGAAATGGGAATATTAATACAAACAAACTACAGATGGAAGCCGTCTGGGGCTCGGTGACAATCCTGAAAAGAGCCATTGGAACAAAACTTTAAGAACATGAAAACTTCACAGCTTGGTCCATGGATCATGACTCCTTATCAAAACGAAGATAGATACTTCAAGCCCTAGAAAGACTTCACTCCACCTTCTGAAACCAACATTAGTCAGGGAGCATATGTGAAAATATGAAGTAAATTTTCGAAAATTTTCCAAAAGTTATTTTATTCTTTTTAATGTCAACCGGGATGCTGGTTAGCAAATTTGACTTGTTGCCCAAAAATGTTTTTCATGTCTCCACAGTATGACGCCAAGAAGGTCCCAACATTTAGCAATTCACGTTCCCCTTGCACTGCTTCCAATCCAAATCAAAATGTTATTTTGCTAAACTTTATCAGCCCGGTTCTAAAATTCAATAAAAAATTTGATAACACCCTTGCCGCACCTCGACTCCACCACGCGCACACACACACACACACACACACACACACACACACACACACACACACACACACACACACACACACACACACACACACACACACACGTTATAATTATAATTATTATTTTTTGTATACAGAATCGAGGCTCGTGAAAGAGCTAACATTTATCAAACAAACAAATCAAACAAACAAGCAAACAAAGTATATAAAAAGGGGAGCGGTCGACAAGATGGGGAGAGAAGGGGAGGCAGCACACAAACACAACATTTGAGAGCAGGGACATCGGGAGATGTGTGGGAGGGAGAGGGCTTGAGGGGAGGCAGGATAGGTATAAAACGCAAGGACACCAAGGACTTCCAGGAAAGAAGTTGGTATTTCAAAAAAGTGTAGGATTTGGGGTGAAATTAGCGGGGGTAGAAAAGATCAAGGTTTTGGATGGGGGAAGATAAGAGATGGTGGTGAACAGCCGTTTTAAAGACCTGGAGGGAGGAGTGGGATTGAAGAGAGTGAGGGAGTTTGTTCCAGAGGCGGGAGAAACGAGGAATGAAGGAGTGAAGGTGAGCAGAGAGTCTTGATTTTGGCAGTTTAACCATAAGAGGGTTGCAGGCAGATCTTGTGCGACCTGTAGGAATATTTGGGGGACAGCGCCCAGAGAGCTGGGGGAGCAAGGCCGGAGAGGAGTCGGTAGAAGACGGAAATAGCTATATTATGTAAATAGCTATATTAGTAAAAGCAATGCCAGAATGGATTATTAGGGAATCTTTTCCAGTCTGTCTCAAATCGATGAATCTGAATAGGAGGCCAAGTAATAAATACCACATGCGAATGGGCCTAAATCTGCAATTAAACACAGCATCCAACTAATACGCTTCAACCAGCAATTTATATTGAGAGGGAATTGTAGAGTAAAGTATATTTTTTGTTTCATTACTTTGACCAATGTTTCATTTTTTTGTCAAAAGTTTCTTGACCATTTTTGTGTTGGCGTATGATAACATGCTGTCATTACGACTAATTTTGTTATTGCAGGATGAAGCTCGCCATACCTGATGATTTGGAAGTCCTCCGAGACATCTGATAACAATGGACAAGTGTATTATTTGCAGAGAAAAGAAAAAGGATTTATTTTCGGTTGCAAGTGAGAAATCTCTGGAGATCATTGCACAATATTTCAAAGGACTCGTTTGCGATTGATCAACACAACGAAACCCTGAATAGAGTTCAATAAATTATTGCTTCTTCGTCATCAATAGCAAAGCGATACCATAGAACATGCTTTCAGAATCTCTGTAGTAATTACAAATTATAAAGACCTCAATCAAAGTATGCATCAGATTTATCTACACAAAGCAAAAACAAAAGGAGAGGCAGAAAAAACATTCTTGGTTTAGATGATCAGCCATCAGTGCCAAAGGTAAGAAAACTCTTTGATCATGAACAGTGTGTTTTCTGTCAAGAAATCAATGAATATGATTCTACTCAGCTACAAGAAGTTCAAACTAAAGACTTTGGAAGAAAATTGCTTGAGATATAAAAAAAACAGCCGGCATATGTGACAACGTCAGTGCAAGGTTGCCTTTACTCGTTTAAACAAAAGATGCATTTGCTCAGAATATGAAATACCGCACTAATTGTCCAAGAACAGAGACAAGAAACCTGGAATCATGAAATACTGCAAACGAGATGCCAGATAATACGTCCCTGTAACGAGCCATTTGTGACATTAAAATTATAAACATTGTGAAATCTATCATGCCAGTAAACGAAAAATCGCCTTGACATGAATGCAATTCAAAATGGTTGCAAGTCTTTACTTATTGAAAATAATGCCGACTTCAATTACGATACAAATTACAAGCCACACAAATAATTTACTGCTCGAGAGAATGCCAGGTGACTGCAAAAGAAGAACCCTTGGACCTTGATGAGGACTTTGACTAAAGATCATAGTTTTCCTTTTCCGTTTGGGTTGTCAAATTCAGCAAGTTAGAATGTGACACTTCATTTAGGTAAACGTCAGGGGCCGAACTAAAGCGGACGTGCTGTGGTTTCCACGCCCTCCCAATAACTTAAGGAAAACAACAATATGATAATCATAATGGGGAAATTTTGTGTGACGTCATCAAGATGACCTCGCCAAGGCAATGCTCTTTTCGTTGGCATATTTGTAATGTGCATCTATAAAAACACCTCTACCCCTTGCACCAAAAGGCATAGCTTAGCAACCCCCAAATATCGTTGTCTCACTTTCTCAAAAAAACAATTGTGAATGGTAAATTGAATTTCGGGTGAATTGTTTGATGATGTTCAATAACAACAAACGAAATCTGTTCAATAACATGACAACTCAGTAAAAAATCACTTTTGGCAAAATTTATAAAGTACATTACATATGCTGCCTGACTACAGAAGGAGATAACAACCAACGACACACACACACACACACACACATTTTTTTTTTTTTTGTATACAACATCGTGGCTTGTATAAGAGATAACATTAATCACAAAAAAAAAACAAGAAAGAGCAATCAGAGATTGCAGACCCTCGCCAGGACGTGTTTTCAGTGTTTTTTAAAAGGCTTTTGTGTTAAAACAATATGGCGGCCGAACCACTTGACCAATAACATCGTCGTTATTTTTTTTTCTCCACAAATTTATCCCTAGATGATGCTCAATAAATTTCATCTTAATCAGATGAAGTTTTGTACTTGTCGAATTATGACGTCATAATGGATGCACCGATGACATCATCATTAACATATTTTATTCCACATGGAAAGCTCTTTACAATGAGCCATGTCTAAATGTTTTCTATGCAGCGCTTTCGGAGATATAGAGGTGCAAAGTTTTTCGGTTTTTACAAGATGGCGGCCATACCACGTGACATATGAGGTCATAATTATAATTTTAAAATTATGCAGGAGGAGGTGCACCTATGGTGAAAATTTCCTGTCAATCGGATCAACGGTTGCAGATAAAATCATATTTATTCTGTGCGGACAAACAAACAGACAAATGGACTCAAATGCAATACCCTCTCCTCAGACGAGGGTAACAAACGGACACCTAAAACATATAATAAAGCGAGCGGGAGACAAAATGGGGAGAGATAGGGAAGCACACAAGTACAACATTTGAGAGTGGGGACATCAGGAGAACTGTGGGAGGGAGAGGGCTTGGGGGCAGGAGGCATGGGAAATGGGGTGTGGGAGAGGGTGGGAGAGGTATAAAACACATGGACACTGCTAGGACTTCCAGGAAAGAAGTTGGTATTTCAAAAAGGTGGATCTGGGGTGAATGAACGGGAGTAGAAAAGATCAAGGTTTTGGATGGGGGAAGACAAGAGATGGTGGTGAACAGCTGTTTTAAAGACCTGGAAGGAGGAGTGGGATTGAACAGATTGTGGGAGTTTGTTCTAGAGGTGGGAGAAAAGAGGAATGAAAGAGTAAAGGTGAGCAGAGAGTCTTGATTTTGGCAGTTTCAGCAGAAGAGGGATGCTGTCAGATCTTGTGCGACCTGTGGGAATATTTGGGAGACAGCTGGGGGAGCTAGGCCGGAGAGGAGTCGGTTGAAGACAGAAAGACCACCAACCTGCCTGCGGTGAGTGAGTGAAAGTACCTCAGAGTTCGCTTCATCGCGGGAGATTCCAATGATTCTGAAAGCTTTGGTTTCAACAGCGTGAAGCTAGGTGTGAGGCAGGAGCATCGGCCCAGGAGGGAGAACAGTATTCCATTGAGCTGCGGATGAACCAAGGGTAAAGTATATTTATTGGGGTTTCGTGGTATTGGGGCCACAATACCCCGTGGTATTGGGGCCACGTTTTTCCATACATTTCAGTATGTGGTGAGGAGCTCAGGTGTGCCAAGGAAGGATTCGCACGACAGAGGATGCCCAGTTGCCGACTGGCTTTGGAGGCCAGCTTGGAAATGTGGTTTTCCCAGGAAAGGTCATGGCAGATAGTGAGACCCAAACGCTTGAGTGACAGAACTTCTGGGAGAGGATTGTTGAGAAAGTAGATGGGAGGGTTGTCCAGTCGGTCTTTTCGGAGAGACATAGTGAGAGTGTGAGATTTTTCAGGATTGAAAGACATGTTCCACTTGTTTGACCAGTCTGATTTTGTCCAGGGCTGCAGAGAGTGAGGAGGCTGCAGACTGCCGATCTGAGGGATGTGGTATGGAGCGGCAGAGAGTGGAGTCACCAGCAAAGAGACAGACAGGATAGTCGAAGAGATCATTGATGAAGACCAGAAAAAGCACAGGGCCCAGAACACTGCCTTGGGGAACTCCAGCCTGAACAGGAAGGGGAGATGAGAGAAATCCATTCAGGGCCACACGTTGACTCTGACCAGAGAGGAAGTCAGCAAGCCATGCATGGAGATTTCCATGGATACCATGGGAGAAGAGTTTGGTGAGCAGAGCAGGGTGTCAGGCCGTATCGAAGGCACGTGATACGTCAAGAGGAACAGCTCTGATTTCCTGTTTGGCATTGAGGACCTCCATCCATTGTTGAGAAAGCAGAAGCAGCATGTCCAGAGTAGAGTGACCTGGTCTGAAACCAAATTGATGATCAAAGATCAAGCCATTGGAGAAGAGGAAGGATTTGATATCCGAAGCAATGATGGATTCCATGACTTTGCTGATAATTGGGAGCAGGCTGATTGGTCTGTAGTTGCAAGGATCTGTTTTTGCACCTTTTTTGTGTAAAGCAGTAATGTTGGCTGATTTCCATGCTGTTGGCAGATGACCTTGAGCAAAAGAGAGGATGAAGAGAATAGAGAGAGGGTGTGAAAGAGTGGCAGAGCAGGATTTTAGGACCCATGGGCTGATTCTGTCTGGTCCAGTTGCAGAATCAGAGTCGAGGTTTGACAGAAACTTCTCCACCTTGTCAGGAGAGAAGGACACAGAGTCCAGGAGCAGCTGGGTATAACTGGGTACGGTGGGTGCAGAGAGAGATAGGTTTGGGACACAAGATTTTGAGGTAAACACAGAGTTGAGGCATTCAGCTTTTTCACTAGCGGTGTCGACTGTGTGGCTGTTTGAGGTAAGGGAGGGGATGGAGGGGCCAGAAACAGATTTGACAAGACGCTACCAGGATTTGGAAGAGGGAGACAGGTTTGAGAGTTGAGAGTGGAGAGATATTGTTTCCTGGCTCTCCTGAGGGTAGACACACACCTGTTCCGGGCTTTGTGAAAGGAAATAAGATTGCCTTCCATTGGATTTGCCTTCCAGGAGGCAAAGGCAAGTTGTTTCAGGGCAACTGCCTCACCACAAGATTCCGTGTACCATGGATGGGAGGAAGGGTGTGACAACTTAAGACGAGAGGGATAAATCTGTGCATGAGAGAGAGCAATTTACTTTGGAAGAATTGATGTCAGAGGCAGTAGAGATGGGAGACCAGTCCAGATGATTGATGGCTGCTTGCATGAGTGAAATGCATGAGTGCACTTGCATGAATGCCAGTCAGCCTGAGTGAAATGCCAGACTCGTCGGCGCTGAGGAGGCTCTCTGAGAATGGCCAGAGAGATGTCCACTTTAACAAGCACATGATCAGAAGAACCGATTGGAGCAGAAGAAGAGCAGCAGACATTTGCAGGGAAGTTTGTCATGACCAAGTCTAGAAGAGAAGATGCTCCATTGACTGAGATCCGGGTCGGGAGATTGACAGATTGTGTCAGTCCCAATGGGTCGCAGAAGTCCTTTGCTGAGGAGCCATGGCTGGTGAGAGAGGTACCCACACACAGCCAGCTGGCATGATGACAGTTGAAATCACCACATATGAGGAAGAGAGAGTTGGGATGAGTAGATAGAAGCTGGTCCATGTTATCAGACAGCGAGATGTAGATGGAGTCATTATTCATGATTGAAGATGGGGTCATGATTAATGATTTTAGATAGAGTCATGATTAAGCTATCCAAATTGAGATAGATATATCGTGTCATTTGCAGACACTACCATTATTCAAAGAAAGATGTATGGCTGCTTTCACATTATAATTTATTGTTGACATCCCTACCTTGTTTACATACTTTTTGACATACAATCCCAACATCCTTTTAGATTTTTACCCAACGAACGTGAAGCAAAAAGTGAGGTTCAGCAATAGGGTCACTTCATTCTGTTTGTCTGTCCATCTACAAATGTCAGTTTGTGTATGAGGAATTACTTCATTTCAATTGAATGTTATATTTTGAACATGAATCAGAACATCAATCGGAAAACAAACCTGCAGTTAAGCAGTACTTTGGCTTTGAATTTGTGCTGATCGCACGTGCGCATAGAGTCGTGATATAATTTTCTTACTCTGTCTGCGTGTCTGGCAGTAAAACAAAATTGAAAATCATTCAAAACAGAAAACTTACTGTTTTTAAGGATGCTTTAAAGGACACAAACAACAGGCACGAATAACTAATTTAACATCTTCACAAACACCATCCTCACACTTACAAACACCATCCTCACACTTACAAACACCATCCTCACACTTACAAACACCATCCTCACACTTACAAACACCATCCTCACACTTACAAACACCATCCTCACACTTACAAACACCATCCTCACACTTACAAACACCATCCTCACACTTACAAACACCATCCTCACACTTACAAACACCATCCTCACACTTACAAACACCATCTCCACACTTACAAACACCATCCTCACACTGACAAACACCATCCTCACACTTACAAACACCATCCTCACACTTACAAACACCATCCTCACACTTACAAACACCATCCTCACACTTACAAACACCATCCTCACACTGACAAACACCATCCTCACACTTACAAACACCATCCTCACACTTACAAACACCATCCTCACACTTACAAACACCATCCTCACACTTACAAACACCATCCTCACACTTACAAACACCATCCTCACATTTACCAACACCATCCTCACACTTACAAACACCATCCTCACACTTACCAACACCATCCTCACACTTACAAACACCATCCTCACATTTACCATCCTCACATTTCGTACCACGTAGAATTACAACACTTGTTAGCCAGCAAACTGGCTGGCTCCGTTATGGCTATTTGTTTATTAGAGCACTTCATAACTAACATGCAGTTATTACGGAGGTTATTCGACTTTAAGAAGAGAGTTGATTTGTTTGTCTCTGGTGCAATGTATAATTTGTGCTGGAAAATTGAAATTTTGAAATTTCCAGACTTCACTGCACATCCATGTGTTAAAGTACATTGCATTTTCAATAGAACAACCACCATAAAGGCCTAAAGGTTTAATGGTCTTGCACGTCGTAGTCAAAGTGCAACAATTCGTAATAGACAAGTAAAAATTTGAGAATTTTCGAATAGTGTAGGCATTTTGTGTTAAAAGTGATTAAACAAGTTTTTTAGGATAATTCGAGGGTGCTGAATTCAAAAATGCTGTTTAACCGGTTCAATTTTGGAGTCTTAACCTTCAAATTGTAAAAAACAAAATGCCCGCCATTTTCAGCATATTTTTTGCCATAACTTGGATTTTAAGCAACATAGAAGGCTCAAAATAGTGGCAATACCCATGTTTGTGATACTGAGGATTCCAAATTTACTGTTACCTAAGTTGTAACTAGTTTGGTTTCGCCGCCATGTTGAATTCCAAGATGGCCGCCATATTTTTGGTAATTTCTGGGGTGTATTTTTTATGTACATCACTTTCACTGGTCAAATGCGCTTTTAATTTCTTTAGAACAAAAAAAATGATATTAAATCATTTCTAAAGTGCATTTAAAAAAGGGGTAAAGTTCCAAAATGGCTGCCTTTTAGTAATTATACTTTATAAATACCGTATAGCTCAATATTGGCATTCTCAAATGTTTACCTGTCTATCTTAGTCTGTTCTGTTTCTGCATTCTAGTTGTCTGTTGTATGCACATGCACATCCTCCTGTGCATGTTAGCCCAGCTTTTCTGCAGCTGCAACGGCCATTTATACATCCTTTGGTACATCCGCATGTTACTATCTCGCGACACGCCTTAGGAATTGGAGATAGCGTCATCAACTTCGGCACCAAGTTCCCATCGATGTATGTCCATCCCATGTCTGTTACTTGGGGGAGTACTGGAGTAGCGATGGTTGCGCGCTTCCAAATAAAAGCCTGGTAATGTGCGCGCCTTATGTGTAGTCTCCCTGCATCTGATGTTGGTGGCAGAGTCTCCTGTGGACAACCCTTAGAGAAGAGTATTACACGTGCCTTGTCGCATCTGTCCACATCATCGGGTACCTTGTAAAGACGGCATATGAACTTTTCTGCATCGTTGATTACTTCTTCAGTGATATCTTCTGTGCCTAGATCTGTCAACAATTGGCTGTGTGTTTGAAACACCTTCCAGGCTGTCTTTTTGCCGTGGCCAGCAAGTTGTGACACACTGTCACAACCAGTAATTGCATGGAATGGCAGCAACGCTTGGTGGCAGTTGGCAAGGTGGCAGTTTCTGGTGGAGTTTGTGGATGGGAATGTATTTTGGCTTCTTAAGAGTTCCTGCCTTCATCCACAGCTGAGTGCATGGCATCTTATCAAAATGAGCAGCTAACAAGACCAGCACGTCAGTGTCACGCACTAAAACCACCACTGTTTCAGCATTTGTGTCGACGCAATGAAGAACAAGTCATGTGTCCGCCTCCTCATGGTTGGCCTGTAGGGATGATGTGTCCATCTCTGGATCTGAAGATTTCACGTCTGTGATCTGTGCAAATCCTCCAGCCACTACAAGTGTTGTGGGTGCAATAGACACCGCATTTGTCATGAGCTGCTGAGAAAGAAACTAGCTGTGTAAATCAAATCTTGTGCAATACTGAGGATGCAGCATCGTCTTACTGATTCCTCTTTGCTTTCATCATAATCCTCATCAATATCTTGCTCTAGTAGACGCTGGCCGCCCAGCATCATGTTAAAGAACATATACAAGCTATCGGGTACGCATTCTATTGCTGCCTGCTCACTGACGTCCACTCCTTCATGTGCTGGTTGTGAAAGAATATCACCTCTTAGTTTCAGAGCAACATGTACCATAGAGAGCAATTCATCTTCTTCCTGTGGTTTACAGGTGGGGATTGTGACTATGGTGTCGTCATCCTCTTCGCGTGTTATCTTTGAAATGGGTATGTGGGCAAACTTCAGTGGAACAAAGTCACTGCGTCGCTCACTTGCTTCGTTATCACGAAGTACAAGTATCTCATAGAATTCACCAATCTTATCTGCCAATTTATCCGTGAAGGTGCTCATTCTGCTGGTAAATGACACTGGAATATCTACGTTGGATTCTTCAGCAATTGTACAATACCGGTTCCACACTTCTTTTAGCTCTAATACATGACCGTGCTCAGCAGAATACTTGAGCTCATCGCAAAGCCGCAGCATTGCAATATCAGCATGTCGAGAATCCTGTTTAGTTTGGGTTGTCTTTCTGGTGAACTGCACATAGCATGAGAGATGGTACTTTCCTTCCGCGGCAATTAGGTCACTAACACCAGCAACACGCACTCGCATTTTTTTTTCAAACTCAGAAGCTTCCAATATTTCAGTGCTCTTCTTGAAGGTGGTGACTGAAGTCAACTTCTGCTTGGCCTTGTCCTCTTGGCAGAACATGCAGAATTCCCAATTAATGGGCGGTGAGCTACTACGACGATATGAGGAAGGTTGGGTTGCTGTTCTTGATGCTGATGAACTAGAGGACGGGCTACTCTCTGCCAATGAGTCCGCCTTGAGTTTATCTAGTTTCGTTTTGTTTGTATACATAGCATAGCATGATTTATGCCAAACTAGTTGTTTTTTAGAGTCGTGTTTCAGGGCTTCTGAGAGTCTGTCAACTGCATCCTTGTACTTGACATGTCATAACTTTTGTCGCTCGTGGGTAACATTTGATAATGTGTTGAGGCCTTTTTCTGTGGCAGCAAACAGTTTATCGTTTGTCTTTATATCTTGGCATATTATGCACAGGTTGAGCGAAACTGGGACTGGTCTTTTAAGGCTAAGTAATGCATCCATGGTGAGGGAGTTATCGCACTACCTGTAATGAAAAAGAAAACAAATTACAATTAACGTTTTAAATTACTCATTTCTTATTTTCAGAAAATAATCATCATATCCATATTCGTCTACCACGATATCCAAAACCAACACCTCAGCCATCGACTCACTTATCATGTTCATTTCTGAACCACTTCTCACCTCAAACTTCACAATTTGACATCCATGGGTGGCATCAAAGTAAGGGGGTGAAGTATGGGCGTCAAAGGATTTAACAAGACTGGGCACCTACGCAAAGGTGCCTCAGTGGTGCTTCGCTTCGTTAATGCGGTGTTAACATGTAGTTTATTCCCGTGACCGAGTCACATATCAGTGATGCCCGCAAGAGGGCGTTAATAGTGTTTACAATCACAGGTATACAATACATGTATAATCAACATACATGTCAATAACCCAGATAACATACTGGTGGAGAGCTCTTCCATGAAAGGGTGGCTATGAATCACGCGATCGAATGGCCTCCACGGTTACCGGACCTGACCCCATGTGACCTTTTCCTCTGGGGTCACATGAAGGCGAAGGTGTATGTAACTCAACCACAAGACCACAATTCCTTCATTGTCTCATTTTACTCGCTTTTCAAAATAGTCCAAAGCACACTTTGCAAAAGACTCCAGGCGTACTATATTTCAATTTGTTTCTTTGTATTTAAATCCAACATTGTGGCCATCTTGATGATCAATATGGCGGCCATCTTGGAATTCAACATGGCGGCGAAACCAAACTAGTTACAACTTAGGTAACAGTAAATTTGGAATCCTCAGTATCACAAACATGGGTATTGCCACTATTTTGAGCCTTCTATGTTGCTTAAAATTCAAGTTATGGCAAAAAATATGCTGAAAATGGCGGGCATTTTGTTTTTTACAATTTGAAGGTTAAGACTCCAAAATTGAACCGGTTAAACAGCATTTTTGAATTCAGCACCCTCGACTTATCCTAAAAAACTTGTTTAACCACTTTTAACACGAAATGCTTCCAACATTTTATATAAGCACAAATTCTCAAATTTTTACTTGTATATAATTAATAAAAGTACTCACGACCAATACTATGCAATTAAAAAGTTGACAGAAGTACAGTACTCGCATTCAAACAGTCGGTAATCAATAGACTTACTCACATGGGTCACTTGGGTCGACCGAGGCTTCATCATGTTTTCCCATTTTCCATATCTTATTACAATGCTGCTGTCATGTACTGTATGTGTGTATGCGTGTATGTGTGTATGTGTGTATGTGTGTATGCGTGTATGTGTGTATGCGTGTATGTGTGTATGCGTGTATGTGTGTATGCGTGTATGTGTGTATGCGTGTATGTGTGTATGTGTGTATGCGTGTATGTGTGTATGCGTGTATGTGTGTATGCGTGTATGCATGTATGTGTGTATGCGTGTATGTGTGTATGCGTGTATGTGTGTATGCGTGTATGTGTGTATGCGTGTATGTGTGTATGCGTGTATGTGTGTATGTGTGTATGCGTGTATGTGTGTATGTGTGTATGTAGCCTAAATAGCCCCAGGTGCTGTGCACACTGGCCCAGAAGTGGATGGGAAACTGAAGTGAGAATTCAATTGTAAAATATGTGCACACACAATAATATAATTTGAAGCTAATTCAACAATACAACTATCACAGAACATGGTGATATGAGCTGTTTGAGAATAACAGGACTTTCGTGCCCGCTGCAGACGGGCCCTTCAGCTAGTGGAGATAATTATCGTATGTTTGGCAACAATGGTTGTCGGACTGTATGTAATAAATCCACCATTAACCGCACCTGTTTCTAAAAGTGGTTTTCTGTTGTCGCTATACTGTCAGACTGACTGTACATTACTTTACACAGTTAACCACACTCATTTTGGTGTGATTGGCCCTTCCGTCATGGCTCCTCCCCCACCAGGTTGATTGACAGGCATGGCCCTGCCCACCCCTCATTTCCCTTCGTGAAGGGATGGTTTCACATGATACGACCAGAAGAAGAAAGGGGGAGGAGGAGAGGAGGAAGCGGAGGGGGGGTGGGGGGTGACAGAGTTGGAGTGGGGGGAGGGTGCAAATAGGGGACAGAGTTGGGAGAGAGAGGTTGAGGACTTGGGGTGGTGGGATTTGAACAATTGTGGTGGGGAGGGCATTTGAAGACACAGTGGGGAGGGGTTTGAATGTTTGGTATTGGGAAGGGTGCTTGAGGACTATGGGTCAGGAGGGGGTTGAGGACTTTCTGTTGGTTGGGGGGTGGGGCGAGGGCGGGGTTGAGGACTTGTGGTTGTTGAGGACTTGTGGTTGTTGAGGACTTGTGGTTGTTGAGGACTTGTGGTTGTTGAGGACTTGTGGTTGTTGAGGACTTGATGCCACATTTTACATTATGCGGAATTTCCATGGGTCCCTTCTAGTAATAAAAGATGAAGTAGTACCCCAAAGGCATATACACTGTCGCATCATAAAGAACAAGGTACATTTAAAAAGATGCAATTTAATAGGGCAAGGATTACAAGTTGAGGATCCAGGTCACAAAGGAGCAGTGTCAGCACAAAGTGACAGTACAGAAGAGTTTCTTTCAAAATGTTATTGCAGTCGAGTGTAGTCGGTCAATATTGACTGTATAAACCACAAAGGAAAAGTGAATAGATGTTACAGGAAAGGGGCTAGACCTCTGGGAGTATAAAGCCTCAATTCCCAGTATATGGACCATAATATAGCATCCTTTCGGCTAGCAGAGGATTTAAAAAGTGTCTGGAACATGACAGAAAACATCAGATCAGTTCCAAATTTTTTGCAGTCGAGTGTAGTCGGTCACTATACGTAGCGTGTTCAAAAAGTATCCGACCTTTATTTTTCGTGCGTAAAAAAAAAGAAGCTAGGGAGGCGTTGATTGGTGCACGTATGTAGGCGATCCTAATGCGCACGCGTGAATTTTTTCCCACCTACAGAAGCTGTCATTCGACGGCAGACCGCCGATGAGTGAGGACATGTCAGTGAGCGCCGTCGGATTTTCGTTTTTGACAAAATGACGGAAAAACTTGAACAACGCTACTGCATCAAATTTTGTGTTTCATCAAACTTGTATCAAAACTGCAACTTGGTTTCTGGGTCGTACCCATAAACCCAGGACTCATCGCCAGTGATCACTGTGTTGAGGAAGCTGGGATCGCTGTTCACAGTCTCCAGCATGTCCTGTGCGATCTCCAAACGGAGTTGCTTCTGCTCAATCGTTAGCGGCTTTGGTACGAACTTCGCTGAGATTCTCCTGAAGCCCAAATCCTCCTTCATAATGGAATGAACAGTGTTGAATCTTGCGGATCGTTTCCACTTGGGAATCGCCAAGCTTGACACAAAATTTGATGCAGTAGCGTTGTTCAAGTTTTTCCGTCATTTTGTCAAAAACGAAAATCCGACGGCGCTCACTTACATGTCCTCACTCATCGGCGGTCTGCCGTCGAATGACAGCTTCTGCAGGTGGGAAAAAATTCACGCGTGCGCATTAGGATCGCCTACATACGTGCACCAATCAACGCCTCCCTAGCTTCTTTTTTTTTACGCACGAAAAATAAAGGTCGGATACTTTTTGAACACAGTAGTATATTGATTGCATAAACTGAAAGGAAAAATATCCAAATCTGTGTAGAATGTAAGAAAAATACGAGTGGGAATAGCTAGGCCTCGTGGGTTAGAAAATTTTATATTCACGTCTTATTATAGCTGTCAGAAGTGAAAATCGCACATAATTTGATAAAATGGTGGAGTTTTGGCACAAGTCTCAGAGATTCGTGTTCTAAGATAAGAGGCAAGTGAAATGACGACCATATCGTGGGTATTAGAGAGAATGTTGGAAAAAACACCAAAAATGGCGTGTGTCTCTCGCGCAAGAATAATGCGATAACACTGCAGAGTTTGATCAACCGACAAAATTTCGGCAAAATTCTCACAGATTCTTGAGGAAAGGCAAATAAAATGAGTACCGTATTAAAGGAAGTAGAAATGTTTTTTTAAATGTCGGATAATTATCACCGGAAGTAAAAAGTGCATCTGAGAAGGTCTGACATGAAAATGGCACATAATTCGATGAAACGGAATTTCATTATTGGAGGCAGTCTCCTCCTCAATGACCATGTCATCTTCTTCATAATGACATTCTTCATCTAGAATTGAGATGCTGTGGTACATTATACAAGAAAAAAAACATTAAAAATACAGGGATGAAATATCAAAAAAAAAAAAAAAACTAGGTAAGAATAGCACCACAATACGACACCACAATACGACACCACAATACGACACCACAATATGACACCACAATATGACACCACAATATGACACCACAATACGACACCACAATATGATACCACAATGACACCACAATACGAGACCACAATATAACACCACAATACGACACCACAATACAACACCACAATGCGACACCATAAAATGACACCACAATACGACACCACAATATGACACCACAATATGACACCACAATATGACACCACAATACGACACCACAATATGACACCACAATATGACACCACAATATGACACCACAATACGACACCACAATATGACACCACAATATGACACCACAATATGACACCACAATATGACACCACAATACGACACCACAATACGACACCACAATACGACACCACAATATGACACCACAATATGACACCACAATATGACACCACAATATGACACCACAATACGACACCACAATGCGACACCATAAAATGACACCACAATACGACACCACAATGCGACACCATAAAATGACACCACAATATGACACCACAATACGACACCACAATACGACACCACAATGCGACACCATAAAATGACACCACAATACGACACCACAATACGACACCACAATCCAAATTGTTTTTCCTTTTTTTGAGATTTCATCCCACTACGTTTTTACATTTTTTTAACTGTTTTTTTTGTTTGTTTCTGGTGTTTTTTAGGGGGTGTATATATAAAAGAGTCAATGAAGAACGCAAAATACACGTTTACAGATCAGTGAGATCATATACAGACATCAGTGCGTATCACCTATTGGAGCAGCATCGTTTTTGGGGGCTAAAAGATGAAGCTCGCTTTGGGCACTCGCTGCCAATTCCCACATATATCAATTTGATTTTTTAATCCTGTTCATTATTGTAATTGATTCAATACGCCCCCAGTGGTGTTTATAATAGCGGACATGGATTTGTCCCCCCATTGGAGGAAGACCCTCTCGTGTTCAGGCCGTTGGTGCTATCATGGTTGGCAGCGAGTGCCCCGGAAGCCCTGGAGCCCCGAAACAGCGAGTGCCCAAGACGAAAAGAGAGTGGCAATCAGATGTGGGAAAATTCCATGCTCGGTCAGGGTCACTCATGTAGCGCAGGTGGCAGAGCACTGGTACGGTTTTCCCGAGGACCTGGGTTCGATTCCTGGTATGGGTGTGTAATTTTCTAACCACATATATTAATATAAATCACCTTGATGTATAATATCACATAATTATCATTTGATGCAGCAGCTAGTTTATCCATGATCATCCCCCTATATGGAGCACTACCAAGATATGATCATGACAGACACAATCTTTTTTGATTTTGATGTACCATACTCTTTACAGAGCGTTGGTGCTGCTGAAGCATTTTCTTGGCAAGCGTTAATGCTGGGTGGTTTGCCATTGCCTTTCCAGCATTGTTTGTTCATGATGGACCCTTTTTAAATGACGAACGTCAAGCAAGAAAACAGCAGGTACCATTTTTAATGTCTTTGGTATGACCGGACTGGCCGGTACGACCTGCCGACCTCCCAGACTCAGAGCAGATGCTCCAAGTCTAACAATTACACCACCGAGTCTGGTTACTAACAATACACTGATCGTTCAAATGTTCATACACGAATTGTATCACTGTGCACTGTCCACATGATACTTGCTACCGGTACGCAAGGTTGAAGAGGTTTATTTGTAGCACTGCACCCCTTAAGGCCTACAACGTCCCATTCTCAAGATATAAGGGAACGGACAGACAGACAAACAGAAAAATGGAATGTGACAATAAGGGAAGCTTTACACCTGCGACAAGCATTGCCTGATGCGAGACTGGCAACTGGCAACCGCCCCTCACATGGACCAACAATCTTGGAATGTGACAACGGCTCACGGCATAAAGAGCTCAGAATAATCATTCCTTCAATGGATGTGGAGATACTTCAGTCGCAACATCCACTACCTGCTCTCTTTACCTGTTCTGCTGTACCAAGCTCCTCTTTTGTTGAACCCCTGCAATAACTTGCAATTTCATGCAATATTCAGAAATGCAACAACAATCTCCTATGATGTTGAAAACAGGCTGTGATTACAGTCACTTTACCTGGTGACTCCCATCAAGTCTTGTCGTCATAAATGATGTCGGTCACACTATCAGGGTCGGATCGATGTCATCAGGTTTTTAGTTCCCATCCCGACAAGGTTTTACTAATGGCATTGGGTGTTAATTAGCAATGCCAGTTGCAAACTCAACATGCAAGCTGAAAATGTCATGACATCAAGGGAATTTATTTATTTATTTCTGAGTTCACCTGCTTGATAACTACTTTACAGAGACACAAATAAATGCGAGTATGGCTAAATTTTGTGTAAATTTTGTGTAAAGTTTTTAAAATTCCTCTCAAATCCTCTAAGAGAAACTTTTGCAACACCTGACATAGCTTCTTACACCACCATATATATTCAGCCCTTGGGGCCTACCATATTGAATGGTCATATATAAACCAGACATCTAGGGATGTATGATCAATAATCCTTGACTAGTTGGTTCAGAGTTATCAATTAAGATCCAGGATTATATTGATTATGTCCTGAACCCATTGGTTTTTGAAAACCTATTTATCTATCTCAATGCCATCCACCTTGTCCTCTTCACCATTAAGTACTTCTTATAAATTTCTCCAGCATGCTATTCCTCTTTAGAAAAGTAGATCTGATGTGTCTCCTATATCGACTCTTTATTACTTTAAATCGAAGATTTTTCAAGTATATTGGTCGGTTGAGTTTGTTATTCTGTCTGTTTGTCATTCGCCCTTCAGATCACAATTCTAAACCTACCGTCATGAAACTTCACAAAGTTGTAGAGGTCGTCACAATTGAGAAGCCTATTGATTTTGAGGTCAAAGGTCACCTGGAGGTCAAATTTCTAAAATCGCCATTTTTCATCCAATTGGCTTGAAAACTGAATAGCATTTGTATATTGAGTCAATAAATTGGAAAACCAACTTTTTGAGGTCAAAAGGTCAAAGGTAAACTCAAGGTCAAACTTCAAAAATCATCAATTTTCATCCGATTGACTTGAAAATTATATAGCAATTGCACAGTGCCTCACTGAATTGGGAAACAAACTATTTTAGGATCAAAGGTCAACTCAAGGTCAAACTTATAATATCAATTTTCATCTGAAAAAATCATCAATTTTCATCATATTAACTAGATAATTATTCAGCAATTACATAGCGTTTCGTTGATTTGGGAAACCAACTATTTAAGGTGAAAAGGTCAAAGGTCAACTCAAGGTCAAACTTCTAAAATCATCAATTTTCATCCTATTGACTAGAAAATTTAACAGCAATTACATAGTGCATCACTGAATTGGGAAACCAACTATTTGAGGTCAACTCAAGGTCAAACTTCTAATATCAATTTTCATCTGAAAAATCATCAATTTTCATCCGATTGACCCGAGCTTTGATTTAGATCGTCAATTTTAATCTTAATGAAATGGACAATTTGATGTATCCATGACAACTTTTTTTGGGTGGAGGGGGGATTTTGCAAGTATCGTGCTCTGCGCGATGTCTTCTTGTTTTTTCTATTTATCCTGATGCTAGCATCTGTATACCTGCAGCTTTCTATGCTACAGAGTTCTTGTTTATTCCTTCCTTGTCCACCCACTCTGTATTCCATTGTCAGTGAGTGACCTCTGGCTCTCTGTTGTGTGGCTCTTCCATGAATCTTGACTTCAATATTTAAAAAGCCCAATGACATTTCACCAAAACTTTTTAGAGGTTGAATAGTTCATTACAATTGAGATTTTGCCATCGTCATAAACTACAAGACAGTTTTCTTCAAACACTCGGCTATTATAGTGAATGTATTAAACACACATCTATTGTAACGATACCAATGAGGGTCCTGGATGCAAATCCCACCCACACCAACTAACCAACAACATGCACATGCAAACACCATCACCATTCCAATTCCAGGCAGACATCCAGGGTAATTTATGAAATGCCCACGCTACTAGATAAGAAGACCTTGCATTTAAAACAGATAATTTGCTCTCACTAGAGTAATCAGCCACTTCAATGCTAGTACTGATAGTAGCAATTTGCAAAAGTCGCTTCCATGTCAGGCTGCATGGCAGCCATTAGACTCGGATCAAAGACATAGGTGGAAGGGAAACACAAAGAGTTGAGATCGGCTGAGAATCGAACAAAATATTTTGGCTGACTTGGGAGGTTTTAGAAATGCGACTAAATCCCCCAGCCAATCCACACCTGTACCAATACGTCACAACAAGTAATATGGCCACAAAGACATTTGTGGCAAAAGACGAAATACTTTGGAGTTTATGATTGGGTGCTTTCGGACACTTAATTTTAACTGAACCATGAATATATAAATATCGATTATGGATTTACCTATGAGTGGAGTTATAAGAGATTGACAGACTCGAGCCAACTTTGTTAATAAATTCATGTAAATTTTAAACATTCATAAGATTCACCTGGAGGCAGCAAGGCATTCCCAAAAAGTGGAAATACTGAGCGAACCCGTGAACTATCTGGAGGCTTCCAAGATGGCATCTTGCAGGTGGAATAGAGCATGAAATATCACAAAAAGTTCAGAGTGTGATGTTGATTCTGTCCAAAAATGGCCACATCTCACCACCACTGCTTGGATACCACAGATGAAATTTTGTTGATGAATTGAATTTGTGTAAAACATCGAGACCGAAGCATCGTATTGCATCTTTTTAAAATTTGTTTTTTTTGGAGCTGCAGAGTGCACAGAAATCAGTTAAGCGGAGAGTTTAACACGTTTATTTGTTCTGACCCCGATTCCTCAGCTTGTAGACATATCAAAATTCATCAAGCCCCCCCCCCGCCCCCCCGGCCTGTTCTGAACATTGTTTGCAGAACGTTTAAAATGAACATGATCCTGTTTAACTTTATATTTGCTTTAGCGACAGCGCATAAATAAACGAGAAAGTAGAAGGACAGGCACGCAGATAGAAATCGCCATTAATGTATTTCTCCGATGCTTATCAGTTGCAGCCACAAAAAAGGAGATGAATTGTTGGTCTGTTCAGGTTAACATCTTGCAACTCTGATTACTGGTTGCCTAGCAACAAGGCATGGTGGTTACCGAGGAAACCCATGGCCTGGGGCCTTGCCCACCTGCCATTGCAGGAAAAAAGAGAAACGGGAGGAAAGAAAAGCCAACACAATGAGTGCAGGGAGGGGGAGGGGGGGGGGGCAGGAATACAGTAATGTGCAATACGATTCCTTCAAACGACTGTACTTTTTTTTTCTTGTATACAGAGTCGAGGCTCGTGTAAGAGCTAACACATTGAACATGAAAACATGCACAGACACATAAAACATGCAATGAAGGGAGCGGGAGAGAAGCGGGGGAGAGAGAGGGAAGCACACAAGCACAACAACAGAAGAGAGCAGGGATGTCGGTCGGTCTGTGGAAGGGGAGGGGCAGGGGAGGAGGGGGTGAGGGGGGGGGGTACACGGTACAAAGCAAATGAACACTACTATGGACTTGTAGCCTTGAGATTGTCCATGCTTGGCTACAATCTTGTGTCTGACCTCCTCAGACAATTATCTGGTTTTCTTTCTTTTCTCCATGCTCATTGTGGAACACACAGACACAAAACAGCACAATGACTCCTTTTCTCTATTCAAACTGGTTGAATGATTGATTTTTATATTTCAGGCACCTGCAACTCACCACAGGTGAGTTCAATTCCAAAGTAAAAGAGAATCACCTGCTTGAAATCTAATTATTTCTAACAACTTCTAAAAGGTGCCAATTATATTGTCTGGGCCGTTATAGGATCTCTGTGTGGAATAACCTAAGATTTAGTAATTTTTTCACCTTTTATTGTTTTGTTCCACTGCAAACCAAATATATACATATGTGGATACCAAAATATTTTTTTATTTCAACAATTTTCTGGAAGAAATGGTGCATTTTTTTTTTTTAAGTGCAAGGGTGCCAATATTTTTGGCCATGACTGTATATATATATATATAACAAGTTTAGAATAAAAAGTCTGTTTGTACCTCTCGTTAAATTTGATGAGTAATAAGGAAGGTCTGGTAAGTGACCAGTGGTCAGAAAAAAAAAGTGAGCAGCAGAGAGAAAGATAGTTCAGATTGTGTGAAAGAGAGGTGGGGAAAGTGGTAGACGGGGGTGGAGAAGGGGTGGGGAAAGTGGTGGAAGGGGCCCTTATAATTGGAACAAGTACAAAAAGTTTTAATTAAAACAAAAGCCGCGTCGATGTTACACAATGCCTAGATGCAGCTGTGCCTATAATGTCGATGTTATAGGCACAGGACATTCCAATTGATTCGATTACTTGATGTTATTTTTGTGCAAAGTGAAAATATATCTCGGCAATTTCCCGTGTGTGGCGACGAACTTTTTATATATCTCGGCATTTTCCCGTCTGTTATTTCAGGCGGTGTATGACTGACCATGCCGCGATTAAAATAAAAAAAAATCTCGGCAATTTCCCGTGTGTGGCGACACGTGAACGAAGCTATGCTCCTCTCTCCACATTATTGTGACGACGTATAAATTAAATATTTCATCGTGACGATTGTCATCAAATGGACGAATTTTTTATATATCTCGGCATTTTCCCGTCTGTTATTTCAGGCGGTGTATGACTGACCATGCCGCGATTTAAAAAATATATATCTCGGCAATTTCCCGTATGTGGCGATACGTGAACGAAGCTATGCTCCTCTCTCCACATTATTGTGACGACGTATAAATTAAATATTTCATCGTGACGATTGTCATCAAATGGACGAATTTTTAATATATCTCGGCATTTTCCCGTCTGTTATTTCGGGCGGTGTATGACTGACCATGCCGCGATTTAAACAAAATATATATATCTCGGCATTTTCCCGTCTGTTATTTCGGGCGGTGTATGACTGACCATGCCGCGATTTAAAAAAAAAAATCTCAATGGACTTGAAGTTACAGGCCTTTGAGAATTCATTTCGTTCTATAAAGGGCAACTTTCATCGGATTTTCTTCCCGTTTTTTTTCAACCGAGTCTAAAACTATGTTAGCGACTGTGAAAAATGAAATGATATATCGAATTTGATTTGAAATAAAACTGTGTGAGAGAGGAAGACACCACGGGCCTACAAAACAGGCCTCAAAGCTATGCGAGTTAATAAAATGGTGGATATTTGTTTATATGAAGCCTCTCCCAGAATGGGTGGAGCTATGGTTCCCAGAATGGGTGGAGCTATGGTTCCCAGATTGGGTGGAGCTTTGAGGTTTTGTCTTCTCTGCAAGAACAAGAAGAAGAAGAACAAGAAGAAGAAGAACAAGAAGAACAACAACAACAGCAGAGGGCACTCTATGACCAGCGTCTGCGACGCGGCTAAAAAGACGAGAAATGAAAGAGTGGGTGCATGGTAGTTCAGGTTACGAGTGAAAAGTTGGAAGTCTATGAGCTTTGTAAATGTGATCGGAGTGGGCTATATTTAAATAGTATCACAAGATTTTGAGATGTCATCTACTATCTCTACACAGCCATGTGTGGCTTCACCGATGGCGAGATGCATGCGTGAGCACTATGTCCATATTGAGAGAAGAAAAATAAACAAACAGGGCGAGGGGATGCAGATGAAGAGAGCACAAATCAAGACCATGTAAATGTCACATCCAGTTTCCATTGGCCTATCTCAGCACTCACATACACACACTTGCCAGACATGCACCGAATTGCCAGACACACACAGTTGCCTCACTCTCCATTTACACTTCAGCTTCCGCTTCCGGTCCCTCGAGCGAGGAGGCTTGCTTCAATCTCTCCACAGCATCGAAGTTTGAGTATTTTCCCATTCGTGTCTTTGTCAAATTTCCACTGGTTATTTTATTGTGTATGTGTTATTGTGTGTTTCTAGTTAGTCTTGGTTTTGTAATTATTGTAAACTTGTGTGTAATTAGTCGTTTTTTGTTCGCACCTCGTGCGCAGCCTGGTCTCTCCAGGCTCCCTCCCCCCATCGGTATATTGTGAATACAAGTTCTTTCCTTCGCTGTATTTGCTTGTTTCTTTGATTTTCCTTTCTCCCCCTACCTTCCACAAACATCGTACCCTTTGTCTAACGTTTTAAATACAAAAAAAAAAAATTACTTTATTAATTCTTTCTCTCCCCGCAGACATGTGCTTGTTCTCTCGCCCTCTCGTCTCGCCTTGTGCCCCGTCCCCTTTATCCCCTTTTTCTCCAGCCTTTCCAACTCTAGTTTCCTCCATACTCACTCAACCCTTTCTCCTTCTTTCTCAAATCCATGTCCTCACTGAGGGCCTTTTCCAAGATTGTTTTTCACGGTTTTGTTCAAATATTATTTAAATATGTTTAAACTTTCCCCTGCAGTGTTATTTTATTCAGTGGTTTATTACAATATGCTGTTTTTCTTCCTATTTAAAAGGCTTTTTTCAATTTCCTCTTAAATTCATTCCACTTCAAAAAAAATCTATTACAGTTCCTCTTCCCTACATTCTCTAAACTCACCTTCATTCCACCCCTCCTCCATCGTTTTTAAACGGATCTGACTTGAAAATCACAATAAACCCAGTTTGTAATAAATGTTAGTTTGTCATTAATCATCCACTATCTAAACTCCCCCTCACACCTCCCCTCCTAAACTCCCCCCCTCACCCCTCCCTTTCAACTCTCCCCCTCGCCCTCCCCTTCAAATCTCCCGCCTTGCCCTTCCCCTTCAAAACTCCCCCCTCACCCCTCCCCTTCAAATCTCCCCTCCCCCCACCATATTTCTCCAATTCTCACCCCACCCCCCTCCTCCTCAAATCTGCCTCCTCCCCACTTCGTCTCCCTTCTATCTCATACCTCCACCTCCTCCAAACTTCTACTTTGCTCTGCCCCCCCCCCACCTCAAACAACCCCTCATCACTGTGCCTCATCCCATCACCATCAAACCTTTTGTCCTCCTCATCCTTCCCCTTCTCCTAACTCTTCTGCAATCTCTGACACACTATCAACAGCTCTCCTCCTCTCACCCTTCATCTTACCCTACCCCTCCCCTCCCCTGTCCTGCACCCGATGCTCCCTCCCTCTTCCTTAACGGTATGGACCTCAAACATCCGGGGCCTTCGCTCAAATCTGATTGATCTCTCCATACAGGTTGGTTTTGTCAAACCAGACGTAATCTGCTTAACAGGAACTTTCCTCCTTCAAGATGTCTCTGATTCCTTAATATCTCTTCCTGGTCAAAAACTCTCTTCCTCAACTCCTTGCAATGCCCTCTCTCAACCCCACCCCCAGGAGTACCTCTATGCTACGGCTTCCTCTCAGGTCCCACCTTTTGTTCATGTGTTCTGTACCGTCCTCCAAACAGTGATGACTCCATTTACATTTCGCTGTCTGATAACATGGACCAACTTCTATCCATTCATCCCAACTCTCTCTTCCTCATATAATATGTGGCGACATCAACTGTCATCATGCCAGTTGGCTGGGTGTGGGTTCCTCTCTCACCAGCCATGACATCTCAGCAAAGGACTCATGCAACCCATTGGGACTGACACAATCTGTGAATTTCCCAACCCGGTTCTCCATCAACGGAGCATCTTCTCTTCCAGACATAATTATGACAAACTTCCCTGCAAATGTCTGCTGCTCTGCTTCTGCTCCTATCGGTTCTTCTGATCATGTGCTTGTTAAAGTGGATATCTCTCTGGCCATTTTCAGGGAGCCTCCTCAGCGTCGGCGAGTCTGGCATTTCACTCAGGCCGACTGGCACGGTCTTCAAGCAGCCATCAATCATCTGGACTGGTCTCCCATATCTACTTCCTCTGACATCAACTCTTCCTGGGAATTCTTCCAAAGTAAACTGCTCTCTCTCATGCACAGATTTATCCCATCTGGTCTTCAGTCGTCATACCCTTCCTCCCGTCCATGGTACACAGAATCTTGTGGTGAGACAATTACCCTGAAACAACTTGCCTTTGCCTCTTGGAAGGCTAATCCAACTGAAGGCAATCTCAGTTCCTTCCACCAAGCTCAGAACAAGTGTGTGTCTACCCTCAGGAGAGCCAGGAAACAATATCTCTCTACTCTCAAGACTGAACTCTCAAACCTGTTTCCTTCCTCCAAATCCTGGTGGCATCTGGTCAAATCTGTGTCTGGTGTTTGTTCCACCTCCGTCCCCTCTCTTACCTCAAATGGCTACACAGTTGACACCGCACGTGACAAAGCCGAATGCCTCAACTCTGTGTTTGTTTCAAAATGTTGTGTCCCAAACCCATCTCTCTCTGTACCCACTTTACTCAGTCGAACCCAGCTGCTCCTGGACTCTGTGTCCTTCTCTCCTGACAAGGTGGAGAAGTTTCTGTCACCCTCGACTCTGATTCTGCAACTGAACCAGACGGCATCAGCCCACGGGTCCTAAAATCCTGCTCTGCCGCTCTTTCACACCCTCTCTCTGTTCTCTTCACCCTCTCTTTTGCTCAAGGTCATCTGCCATCAGTTTGGAAATCAGCCAACATTACCGCTTTACACAAGAAAGGTGTAAAAACAGATCTTTGCAACTACAGACCAATCAGCTTGCTCCCAATTATCAGCAAAGTCATTGAATCCAGCATTGCTTCAGATATCAAATCCTTCCTCTCCTCCGATGGTTTGATCTCTGATCATCAATTTTGTTTCAGACCAGGTCACTCTACTCTGGACATGCTGCTTCTGCTGTTCTCATCAATGGATGGAGGTCCTCAATACCAAACAGGAAATCAGAGCTGTCTCCCTTGACATATCAGATGCCTTCGATATGGTCTGGCACCCCACTCTGCTCACCAAACTCTCCTCCTATGGTATCCATGGAAATCTCCACACATGGCTTGCGGACTTCCTATCTGGTCGTAGTCAACGTGTGGCACTGAATGGATTTCTCTCATCTCCCTTCCTGTTCAGGCTAGAGTTCCCCAAGGCAGTGTTCTGGGCCCTGTTCTTTCTCTGGTCTTCATCATTGATCTCTTCGACTCTCTGGAAAATCCTCTCTATCTCTTTTCTGATGACTCCACTCTCTGCCGCTCCATTCCTCATCCCTCAGATCGGCAGTTTTCAGCCTCCTCACTCTCTGCAGACCTGGACAAAATCACAGACTGGTCAAACAAGTGGAACATGTCTTTCAATCCTGACAAATCTCACACTCTTACGATGTCTCTCTGAAAAGACCGACTGAACAACCCTCCCATCCACTTTCTAAATAATCCTCTCCAAGAAGTTCTGTCACTCGAGCTTTTGGGTCTCACTATCTGCCATGATCTTTCCTGGGAAAACCACATTCGTCGTGCGATGTCCTTCCTTGGCACACCTGAGCTCACCACAAACAAGGCTTTCATCCGCAGCTCAATGGAATATTGCTCTCCCCGCTGGGCTGGTGCTCCTGCCTTACACCTAGCTCGGCTTCACGCTGTTGAAACCAAAGCTTTCAGAATTATTGGAATCACCCGCGATGAAGCTGATTGCGAGGGCCTTTCCCTCACTCACCGCAGGCAGGTAGGTGGTCTTTCTGTCTTCTACCGACTCCTATCCGGCCTAGCTCCCCCAGCTCTATCTATGCTGTGTCCCCCAAATATTCCTACATGATCTGCCAGCAATCCTCTTCTTGTGAAATTGCCAAAATCAAGGCTCTCTGCTCACCTTCACTCTTTCATTCCTCTTTTTTCCCACCTCTCAAATAAACTCCCACATTCTCTTTAATCCCACTTCTCCCTCCCGGTCTTTAAAACAGCTGTTCACCACCATCTCTTATCTTCCCCCATCCAAAACCTTGATCTTTTCTACCCTCGTTAATTCACCCCAGATCCACTTTTTTGAAATACCGACTTCTTTCCTGGAAGTCCTAGCAGTGTCCATGTGTTTTATACCTCTCCCACACCCACCCCCTTCCCATTCCTTCTCCCCCCAAGCCCTCTCCCTCTCACAGATCTCCCGAGGTCCCTGTTCTCTGCTGTTGTACTTGTGTGGTTCCCTCTCTCTCCCCATCTTGTGTCCCGCTCCCTTTATTGAATTGTTTTGTGTGTCCGTTTTTTTTTGTTTTTTTTGTGATTAATGTTAGCTCTTACACGAGCCTCGATCTTGTATTTAAAAAAAAAAAAAAAAAAAAAAGTCTCTTCCTCTGGCCTGTGCCCTTCATGCATTAACTAACGTATGCATGAATGTTTAAGCAAGCTGAAAGTTTTCGTACAAGAAGTGTGAGACTTGTTCAAAGCAACTGCAAGGAAATGTGCTCGTGGAGGTAATGCAATTTTGGGAACTAAGATGTGAAGAAAAAATACACAACTTGAATAAATCAGAGATGCATTTCCTGCAGTGGATGCGAAGATATAAAAGAGAAGGAAAGGATACCTTGGAAAAAAGTATCCTTTCCCTTCTATTTCTTAAAAAAAAAAACCCTATTTATTAATATGATAGCTCGGGAAAAAAATCAGGAAGGAAGTGATGAATAAAGGGAAAATGACACCACAAATTGGGTATGACATCACTTTTCGAAACTACTTGTACCTGTACTGGGTTGACGTAGTATAATTGTTATATTTCCTTCCTTCCACCCGCGGCCGCCCCCACCCCTCTACCTCCAACTATTGCTGTTGCATAAAACTATATGAGCCCAATATATTAACATGAGTACGATTGAAGATTGTGTTATATCAGATGCTCCAAAAAAGGCCAATGTCTTCAAATCTAAAATGAGCACCAAAGATTGATCGGAAAAATAAAACAGATAATTTATTTGCATTCGTAGAGAAAATAGTTGAGGGAAAACATTGGGGAAATAAAGGAATAGGATAACAGCACACATGGCATCTCTTCTGATAATGAGATGTTTTATATCCACGAGTGAATGCAGATGGAGCAACTGTGTTAATAACCCATCCATACAAAGGAGTGCCCCAAAATGTTGCACTACTACATTCTCATTGGTATGGAGATTTTTTTTAAGCACAATACAAATTCCACACACATCTTCATATGGCCTTCATCAGCATATAAACTTAACTACACTCTTCTTGAGCAACACTAGGAAAGTGAAAGGCAAGGCAAGCCGATATCGATTGGACTTAGTGATGGATTCCAATAAACAACGTATTGTCAAACAAACTTTATTCAAACAAATATATTTTTAGAAATCATTGCAATGTCTATGATGACAAGACAGGGAATTTTAAAATGCAGAGCCTCACCAGCGTATATCGATTACAGTAGACCCGAAAACCAGTGTGGACTCACTCACTGACACACAGCACATTCACAACAGCTTCTCATATTTATTTGCAAACGTTGGAGATTAATAAGTTAACTTATTTATTAACTGATTGGAGATTAATAAAGAGATTAATAACTCATAAAGTCAACAATAAATTCCCACATCCATAATATATATGTACATAATATATAATATATATATATATGTACATGTATAATGTATATGTATAATGTATACGTATGTATAATGTATACATATGTATAATGTGTATGTACAATGTGTATGTAATATATATATATATATATATATATATATATATATATATATATATATATATATATATATACACGTATATATATATATATATATATATATATATATATATATATATATATATATATATATATTGCGGTTTTGCCATAAAGGCAAACCCCCTATAGTTGATTGCACAACAACATGTAGCCGGCAGTAGTTAGTTATTTCTTATTGAATGTAAAGATTAGCCCCCTTTCCATTGTGTAATAATTGAGACCAAATATGCGTTGATTTAGGCAGGATTTCAAACCTCCGTGTGGTTGAGGGAAGACATTTTAATGTGCAGGAAGGCATGGCCAAAAGCACAGGCCATGTGACCAACAAACGGCAAAGGACACGTCACCAGCAAGCGACCAATGGGTTGTGAAACCTTTCCGAATGAAAGAGGGAAGGAGGAATGAAATCTTCCTGGGGGGAGGAAGGACTGAATGCCCGCACGTGACGAACCCCAGCCAATGGGAGGCTGTGGAACATTCTGGAAGCTTTTCAGGTCTGCTAAAAAACCCCGCCCATCGCATTTTCTCAATCTTGCTTCGCCGACGCCCCCTCTTGCTTCGCCGACACTCCTCTCATTTCGTCGACGCCCCTCTCAGCTCTGACTTCGCCGACGCCCTTTGTCTCTTCACCGACCTGCAAGTGTTGATCTCACTCTGATCTGGCCAATTTCTCTGACCTGCAAGCGAACTCACTCTCTTGGCATTGACTTCTCCCACGATTCTGCTTGAAGCTGGCTGTCCGAAGTGCTGGTTCATCTTTCCTGGGCAGCAATTCATCCGAGCTGAAACTCGTCCAACCTGCGCTTCAACCTGTCGTTCGTGCTGACTGGGGCGACGGTTCCTCCTTCAGACCTTACTTCACCAGCTGCATGTCCGGATCGAGGATCGAACTGTGCACTGCGCACAGCCGCGGCCACCCTCGAGTCACTCCCTGCAAATTTCCATCGGTACGAGAATAACCGGTGTGTCATTCCGTGTGTGTGTGTGTGTGTGTGTGTGTGTGTGTGTGTGCGTGTGTGGTGCCTGTTGGGGTAGGTAAGGAATTGATAAGGTTGCATCTTCGTCTCTTTTTCTCTATGCCATCTAAATAAAAGGCTGTACATTTTTGTTGTTACTTTCAAACCTTTTCGGGTACGTCTTTTCTCCATTGGCTTAGAATAGTCCGAGACCGAATTTGGCTAGAATCAGGTCCATAAATCACGTCAGGTAACGCCGCTTTCCACACCGTGCAAATCCGCTCGGCACGCAATAAAGTGTGGGGAGCGAGGGTTTAACCCCCTGATGAAGCCCCAACAAGGGCGAAACCAGGTCGGTAACTGTGAGTTTTGCATGCACTTGTGACAGTATCTGAATTTATAATCCATAATGACGCACTGCTAGATGGCTTCCCTGGAGCTTTGCAGGCAATGCGAACATGCATGGCGATGACGTCATGACGTTCGCTCATTAGGTTGGAGAACCAGATTACAGATACCAATTAGTAACTCCCATCTCCCAACCGCATCCAGGTCGACTCCATATGATGAGTGGATACCAGAGATAATGTTACCGTGTGGCAGGCGGTGCTTATCGCTCCCAGTAAAGTGCAGCAGCAGCTGCATGGGACACCTTGCTGGCGGTTCCCCACTGATGATATGAAGGTCGTATAATGACCGATATATATATATATATATATATATATATATATATATATATATGTATAACGTATATGTATGTATGTGTATATATATATATATATATATATATATATATATATATATATATATATATATATATATATATATATATATATGTATGTATGTATAACATATATGTATGTATGTGTGTGTGTATGTATATATATATATATATATATATATATATATATATAACATATATGTATGTATGTCTGTGTGTATATATATATATATATATATATATATATATATATATATATATTGTTGCGAATATGGAATTTGGCCTCCATATCCGCTTGTAAATATTCCCCTATTTTCTCCAATACTCCCCAACTTTCCCCAATCCCCCATTCCCTAGTCCCATTGCATGTAAACAACAATCAGTAGAGCCGACCTTCCCCTTATTCCCCCATTAAATGTCGTGCCCAGGTCCACCGCACCACACGTAGACAACTTTCGGACATCTTCCTAGTTATTCTTAATCTATGTCAGTTAAGGCCTCGTTTCCATTAATTATGACTCTTCGTTGCACCAGAATGTGATTATATGGCATCAGTAGTGAGTTTAGCACCTTTCCCATACCTCCTCCCATCTTCTTCCCCAAACAACAACAATAACAACAACTACAACAACAATTACAACTACAACTACGACTACAACAACAGAGGGGCGGGGAGTGTGCGTCCTCACACCGGCTCGGTTACCCGCCATGACCATGCGCTCCACGGCGTTACCCCGAAGGGGCTGGCTGTCAGCTCCTCGTCAGGGGCGGAGCCAGTAACCCCCCCACGCACCCAATGAGAAGCAACGTGCCGATTCCATCTGGGGCGGAGCTAACGAGCCGAGGGCGTGTCACTCCCCGCCGGATATACGCGGCCCCGCGCCGGATGTGACGTCAGATGCGCCTCAGCTTGGAGAGAGAAGCCACCGCCACCCCCAGCGCGACGATACCTCCCCGCATCTTTGGACCGGACCGGACCGTACTGTACCCTGCCCCGAGCCCAGGAGGACCTGGAGCCATCGATACCCGCTTTCCTGCCATCAACCCCCGTGTGAGTCAGCCGTTGTCCCGTTTGTCTGTCGTCTGTCCGGGGTTAATATAAGAGTGTGTCTAAGTGCCTGTCTTTCTGTGATTATACCTCTAGCCCCTGTAATCTGACCTTTCCGTACGAATATAATCTCCTCCGGAGGTCTTGCGAATTGAAACATTGGTGTCGTATTGTGTTATTGTAATCCAGCCGGGTGTCTTCTTTTTCTTATTGAGCCAGCATCGCGCGACTAGTCAACGTTCGGGCACAATCGGGTAACTTGTGCAGACGTGGTCATACCATAAAACCGCTCGGTAAATAACATCCAAGCCACGTCTGTAACAATTGGTGTCGAGGAGTGAGATTGGACCCGGAGCGCGTTTACGCGCTCGAAATTATAACAGCGAAATTTGATTGTGTTTTACAAAAAAAAAAAAAAAAACCCGAATTTTGAAAGTCGCGCTATGGCGGATCAAGACAGCTGGGGTCCGGTAGGGGAGAGTGAGGCAGGGTTGGTCCAGGACCAAATTGAGGGACATGAGGGACAGGAGGAGAGCGAAGCAGCGAGGGTAGCAGACGCACAAAATAGCGTCGTTGTGCCCGACATTGCGGGAGCGCAAAATGGCGCCTCGCTGGTCACCGCGCCCGCGACCGTGGCAGCGCCCCTGGTGGATTTGAACCTTTTTTTTCTACAAATGAAGGCCCTTATGGACAAGAATAGCGAAGAAATGGAAAGCAGAATGATGGGGGTAATGGGGAACCGGATGGATGCTCAGAGTGAGCGATTGGAGGGCCAATTGGGGGTAATGGGAAACCAAATGGGGGTAATGAGGGACGAAGCGAGGGGTACCGGTGAGGGGTTAGACAATAATTTTAAGGGATTAGACAAGAAATTTGGGAAGTTAGACGACAAATTTGAGGGGTTAGACAACGGGATAAAAGAGGTGAAAAATGGGTTAATGGGGGTAGAAAATAGAATGGCTGCCCAGGAGAATCAGATAGAGGGAGTGAAAAATGGGTTAATGGGGGTATAAAACAGAATGGCCGCTCAAGACAATCAAATGGAAGGGATGCAAAAGGGGTTAGAGGGGTTAGAAAACAGGATGGAAGGCAAATTGAGGGACATGAGGGACCAAGCGGAAAGGGAAGTTAACCAAATGGGGCAGCAGATAGAGGGGGTCAGAATGGGGGTAGAAACCAAACTGGATGCTCACAGGGAGGAAATGGAGCAGATGAGGGTGGCATCTGGGCAGGAGATGCAAGTGATGGGAGAAGAGATCAGAAGAGGAGTGAGTGAGGAGGTCGGAGGAGTGCGCGAGGAGGTGAGGCACTGTAAGGAGCACATGGAGAAGGAGGTGAGAAAGGGGACTGTAAAGTTACAAGGGGGCATAGAGGACCTGACGCAGGAGGTGGAGCAGCTGACGGTGGGACAAACGGAGTTAGTGGAGCAGGTTCAAAGGAACACTGCGGTATTAGGAGGGTTGAAAGCGACACAAAACGACATAAAAAACGACTTGATAGCGACAAAGAGGGAATGTCGGATGGTACGTGAGGGACTGACAACGAGGCTGGACGAGGTGATAGAGGTTATGGAGACGACGGACCGGCAGGTGAGGACGCACATGGAAACGGTCAAGGTAGCCTTAGAGGATGAGCTTGAGGAGACGTACCGGGACATAAAAGAGGTGAAGCAGAAATTAGAAGAAGTGGAAGAAGGGGTGAGCGAAATTAAGAAGCGACGGAGAGAGGATAACAAAGAGATAAAGGAGGAAGTAAAAGAATTGGTCCAAAGTCTGTGTTTGGATCGTGATGATGTGCTCATTAACCGGATGAGGGATTCGCAGGTGATGGAGGAGAAGCGAAGAGGAAGAGGACCCGGTGTAAGTGGTGACCAATATGGTCGTGCGTATGATGCGCCAGGGGATTTAAGAAGCTTGGGGATTGGTTTGGATCCGGGTGTTCGTGAAAGGCCGTTGGTGAGGTGTGTGACAGGTCTGGTGTGCGAAAGAGGAGGTGTGCGAGAAAGTCCGACTCTGGGGTGTGTGAGGAAAAAGTGTGTGCCAAGGAGTGAGGGTGCTGGCGAGAGTGAGTCGGTCGTAGCGCGTGTGCGAGGGGGCACATGGAAGCGCGGGGTGGTGAGTGTTACAGAGGGTGTAACGGGAGAGTGTGCGCGAGAAAGGTGTGTGACGGACAGGTGCATGAGGAAAGAGTGCGCTGTCAAGAGTAAGGGTGAGTGCGCTGTCAAGAATGGAGGTGAGAGTAGTGCGAGTGACAAGGAGAGTGAGCTGGTTGTGACAGGTGAGCGAGGATGTACACCTGGGATGGAAGGATGCACACCTGGAATGGTAGAGCGTGAGTGGGAATGCACGCTGGAGTTGGTGGTGAGGCACGTGGTTGGGTGTGCGAATGAGAGCACACCTGTGATTGTCACAGAGGAGGTGACTGAGGAGGGGGCGCGAAGAGGTGTTTTGGTGAGGTGTGCGACCAACGAATGTGTGCCAAAGTGTTCGGTGGTCAGGTGTGTGACCAAGGCTGTGAGTGGAATGGGTGTACCTGGGTGTGTAAGGAAAGGTACGAGGAGCATGGGCACGGCTGGATGTGTGAGCAAGGAACGGGCTGCGGGGTGTAAGCGTCCAGGTGAAGCATCGACGTTAGACGGGGTAGAGTTTAGAACGACTTATAGCCGAATCGGGCCCTCGGTGCGTGCTGGGCCTCGCTTTGAACGGCCGCGTCCGTGCTCCACTAGGCGGAGCTGGCAGCCCGATAGAAAGGGTCGTCATGGCGACCACTTTTTGGTGAGACGTGCCGGCAGGTCTAGATCGGGGCATTGGATGGCTCCACGCCGAGGTGGTGTGTGGGATCTCGGCACGGGTAAGCCCCCGTCCCTGCCCCGACTGCCGGACGCATCCAGCCGCTGGCACAAAACAACCAGCATCCATTGCTTGGCTTTACGAAGCCGGGCTTTGGACAGGGATTGGCGCACCGAGAGATATTAGTGAGTCGACTGGGTGATGAGGTTAGTGTATTGGACCCAAAATTAGAGAAAAACAAAATTTGATGATTGGCAAGGGATTGGCAGTAGTGATTGGCAGATGATGGGTAGTGATTGGCAAATTTTTAATTTGTTGAAATTTGATGTGCGAAATTGGTAGTGAGAGACCCCCGATGTGGTGGGATGGCAAATCCACCATCCTTCCCATGTGGGGGGCAAAGGAGCAATAGATTATGGGGTGTATGGCAGTGAAAACTAGCCCGGGTGGGTTAGGATATTGTGTGTAGGGATCTAGAAGAGATTGACATTAGGTAACGTTAAGTTTAGTTAGTGACTGATACCTGTAGTGGGGACGCAGGTAGATTAGTGTGGATGATAATGACGTGGGAGCGCAATAGTTTAAAGGGACGACTGGGAAGCGCAAGTTTCAGAAGGGAGTAGTTAGCTGAGATGATGCCGTGTGTGTGAGGATGGAACAGGTGTGATTGCACAGGTGTGCAATTGGACAGGTGTGTGGAGCAGTGTATGAGTAGTGAGTGTGTGGATCAGCGCGAATGCGCTTGGGGAGAGAAGGGTGCAGGTGGCACCAAGTGTGAGAGCACAGGTGTGTGAGTACAGGTGTGTGGAGAGAGTTGGAGTAAGTGGTACGGAGTGGTGTGCATGGTGCGAAGGTGTGAATGGGGGAAGAGTGGACCCCATCACAGATACCCGGGGCGGGTAGTGTAAGTGTTAGGTAGAGGGTGCAGGTAAATTGTGGTTGGATATTGGCATTTGTGGTGCGGTTGCAGATTTGGTATTGTGGATGGGTGCATTAGTGTTGTGGAAATGGCTGGGCGTGTAGCCTGTTAGTGTGTGTAGTTGGTTGGGCACTCCACCACTGTGAGGATGTCGGCCAGGTGAGGCCGCAGGTGGGCTCTGGGAGCCGGTAGTTGTGAGTGGGTGCCTGAGGATCCCGGGTGTGGATCGGGCAGCCCAGTGCCAGAGAGGGCACCGAGTGGGGAGAGAGCCAGAGGGCCTTCCCCAGGTAGTTAGGTTAGGGTAAGGAGCAGGTAAGCTCGGAGGCAACTACAGTGGTGGAGGTGTGCAGGTGGGTAGACCCGCTGGGAGAGGTACACGCCACAGCCCAGAAATTGTGCGAGGGCACCGAGAGATGAATCGGGGGAGTGAGACCCCAAATTGGAAAGCACCACAGTTTGGCCAATGGGAATTGGTTTTTAGAACCCATAGTGTAAGAGGGCCAATGGTTTGGCCGGAGAAAGACCCCGGGTAGTGTAAAGTTGTAAAGTCATTTAGGAAATAGTTAGGATTGATGAACCTGTCGCACCATACGCAGCCACTTACCTGTGGTGATGATGATGACTCCACACCTGTGTTTTCTTTGTTTGTGTTGCAGAAATGAGAATTGCTGTTGGATTTGTGAGACGCATCACGACGTGGATGAGACATTGGGGTGATTCCATCTCTCCCTCCCTAGGAGGGACTGATGATGAATTGGTGATGGCAAATTTTGATGTTGAGTTGGAGATGGCAAATTTTGATGAGAGTTGAAAATGGCAAATTTGATTGGTTAGGAGGGAGAGAAGACGAATTTGGTATATGGGAGGAACGGGGAAGACAGTAGGGATGTTTGTTGATTTGTAAAGTAGATGTTTATGGGTAGTGTTGTGTTGTGTGGATACAGTAAGGGGTAAGGGAGGGGCCATGTAGGTTACCTGGTGGGGGGGGGGGGGCGTACGATAGGAACGTACCTGTCTCACCTGGTTCCCATGTGCCCCCAGTGTGCATCACCTTACATTGCGTGCACTTTTGCGCCCTTACCACCTTACTCACTTGTTTCTTCTTTTGTCTCCCACCTCCGAGGATCTGGCTTTGGGGTAGAGAGAGAGGAGAGAGAGGTGCTGGCTGCGCAGTTGTGGGCCTGCACTTTCGCTGTTTGCTGCCGGGATCGATACACCATATGGACCGCAATGTTTGTGGCCACCCACAATGGACCGCAGTTCGTTTGCGGCCAAGCACCACCCGGGGATGGACCTATGGGTCAACGTGGCACCTATGCCATAAAGGTGAACCACTGTTAATTAACACCACTGAAGGCCACACGAAGAGCAAGAGACACCTGCAGGGTTAGGGGTTGTCGAATTTATTTTTATTCCAATGAACAATGGTGACTGCACCGATTGGTGGTGGGGTGGTGCTGTTGATGCTCGGGAAGGGTGCTCTGCACGTTATTAAAGGCCGTCGGCCACAGAGCACTCGTGGGTTGGTGTATCGATGTTGGCAAGCGCGCTCTCTCTATGCATAACATCTGCATGTGTTCCTCCAAAAACAGGTCCTGGATCGTAGTGTAAATAGCAGCGTAGTCTTGTAAATAATGCTCCCTACCGGCTGTATGTTTAGTTTGAGGATTCTTTCCGGATTCGGTTATCCTGTGGGTGTGTTTCTGTGAGGAGAAGGGTGCAACGTCGCAGGGGGACATATTTACTCATTTGTGAATATCTGTAAAACTGTCGCACTCAGGGTAGAGTTAATAGTAGAGGGAACTACATTGCGTGCCACACTAAAGTAGGTAAAAATTTATCGGGTCGGGACGCCCCGAGGGTAGAGAAGGGTGCAATGTTGCGAATATGGAATTTGGCCTCCATATCCGCTTGTAAATATTCCCCTATTTTCTCCAATACTCCCCAACTTTCCCCAATCCCCCATTCCCTAGTCCCATTGCATGTAAACAACAATCAGTAGAGCCGACCTTCCCCTTATTCCCCCATTAAATGTCGTGCCCAGGTCCACCGCACCACACGTAGACAACTTTCGGACATCTTCCTAGTTATTCTTAATCTATGTCAGTTAAGGCCTCGTTTCCATTAATTATGACTCTTCGTTGCACCAGAATGTGATTATATGGCATCAGTAGTGAGTTTAGGACCTTTCCCATACCTCCTCCCATCTTCTTCCCCAAACAACAACAATAACAACAACTACAACAACAATTACAACTACAACTACGACTACAACAACAGAGGGGCGGGGAGTGTGCGTCCTCACACCGGCTCGGTTACCCGCCATGACCATGCGCTCCACGGCGTTACCCCGAAGGGGCTGGCTGTCAGCTCCTCGTCAGGGGCGGAGCCAGTAACCCCCCCACGCACCCAATGAGAAGCAACGTGCCGATTCCATCTGGGGCGGAGCTAACGAGCCGAGGGCGTGTCACTCCCCGCCGGATATACGCGGCCCCGCGCCGGATGTGACGTCAGATGCGCCTCAGCTTGGAGAGAGAAGCCACCGCCACCCCCAGCGCGACGATACCTCCCCGCATCTTTGGACCGGACCGGACCGTACTGTACCCTGCCCCGAGCCCAGGAGGACCTGGAGCCATCGATACCCGCTTTCCTGCCATCAACCCCCGTGTGAGTCAGCCGTTGTCCCGTTTGTCTGTCGTCTGTCCGGGGTTAATATAAGAGTGTGTTAAAGTGCCTGTCTTTCTGTGATTATACCTCTAGCCCCTGTAATCTGACCTTTCCGTACGAATATAATCTCCTCCGGAGGTCTTGCGAATTGAAACATTGGTGTCGTATTGTGTTATTGTAATCCAGCCGGGTGTCTTCTTTTTCTTATTGAGCCAGCATCGCGCGACTAGTCAACGTTCGGGCACAATCGGGTAACTTGTGCAGACGTGGTCATACCATAAAACCGCTCGGTAAATAACATCCAAGCCACGTCTGTAACAATATATATATATATATATATATATATGTATATACAGACTTGGCATTTAATATGGAATATTTTTTTTTGTGGGGGTGAACTTACCTTTCAAGATGACTTAGAACCAAAAGTTCATTGGAATTATGTTGAAATTATTCTAGATTTTGTTAATGTGACCTTTAAAAGAAACAAAAACCACATTTGACATTTCGAAGCAAATAAATTGATCCTTGAAAGTGATGTAAACTGATATCGAACTCAATTCACGGACAGTACTGTGTTAAACTTCTGTATGTTTTCCAGAAGTATCTCTTTATTTTGCACATTTGCCCAAAAAAATTTCAACAAAAACAAAAGCTAAATTATGACTGGGATTATGGACAGTAAAATTACAGTTCAGTACTTCGTGTAACCCCCACGAGCATTCAGGAGAGCACGTACACGTCGAGGCATGCTGTTCACGAGATTTGCCAAGGTTTGGACAGGAATCGCTTGCCATGCAATGACAATAGCCTGCTGCAATTCACGCACAGAGGTGGGCTGCTGGTCCATGTTGTCGATTTGACGCGTTAATTCTGCCCACAAGTTCTCTATCGGATTCATATCCGGGGACATGGCAGGCCACTCCATATGCTCTACACCACGGTCAGCAAGAAAGTGTTGGATCATGCGAGCACGATGAGGCCGTGCATTGTCATCTTGGAAGACAAAGTTTCCTCGAAAGGCTGCACGAGCAAATGGAAGCATTGTTTCTTCCAGAATAGCCCTGTACTTGAACTGGTTCAGGTTCCATTCAGAACAACCAGGTCAGTTTTGCCCCCTGCATGAAAAGCAGCCCAAACGGTCACCCCACCACCTCCAGCTTGGACTCTTGGCACTATACAATCTTCGTTGTGGGCTTCATGCACTTGTCTGCGCACTCAGACGGGGCCATCTTGACGATAGACCAGAAATCTTGAGTCGTCACTTAAGGTAACATGATTCCAGTGTCCTGGCTGCCATTGACGGTGCTCTCTGGCCCACTGCAATCGGCGCTGGCTGTGTTGTCTGGTCAGGCGTGGCTTTCTCAGGGGACGCCTGGCACGATAGCCTGCTTGAACCAGTCGTTGGTTGACTAGCCTTCTAGATACAGGCACATTTGTCAGTTGCTGCCACTCAGCCCTAAGCCGATTAGCTGACTTGGTACGGCCATTGCGGACTAACCGGTGCAGCTGGTGATCATCTCTCCTTGTGTTTCTGCTTGGATGTCGTGGCCTCGGTATTGGAGTAGGGACACCCCTCTGAGCATTTCGTTTCAGGATCTTTGACACCTGACCTTGAGTGATGCCATACTGTCGAGCAATAGCACGCTGTTTCATGCCAGAATTTCGTAAAGCCACCACTCCATGACAAACAGCATTGTCAAGTTGACGGACCATCTCCAGAGGAAGCGGCAATAACTTTTGTAGACGTGCAGCAGTTGTTTTCCACTAATACAGAACGCAACAACCCTTATATACCCGATTGTGAAGCCAATCGTCAAATGTACCTGTCCTTACATTTTGTCACGCCACCTGTGATATAATCCTGTTATTGACTTCTTGCTGCGAAAGACAATCATGACATGGTTCTTTCAACAAAGACATCACCGAAGGGTAAAAGAAACTCACCAGATTGATATACTGAGTTCAGAAAGTAAACCCAAGTCAAGAAAAAAAAAAATTCCATATTAAATGCCAAGTCTGTATATATATATATATATGAAAATCGCATGAGCGAGGGAGATTGTGAGGGAGGTTCAGCAGTACATACGTATACAAACGAGCTGCGTATACAAACCAAGTGACGCCAAGCCTACAGAGATACATACATTCCACCATGACTGGCATGGTCAGACTTCACCCGTACACCCAGCTGGACAAGATAGTTTGAACATGTATAGTGCCGACTCTGAACATCCGTAACCTGCTGAAGTCTTATGTATTACGAACTGGTTACCGGAGATAAGTTGCCAACCATGAAAGGTTGAATCAATGCTTGACTGCATACAAATCTCTGAAATATGTGTTTTATAATCTGGGTGATTTTAATCATTAAATGTTTCTTTTCATCAGTGTTAATTAGTTTAAGTATATTAAAGTTAGACAGTAGGGATTAATATATATTGTTTATTAAACCTCCTTCTGCCTCGTGCCATATGTTGGTTTCACCCAGTGACTGATTAACGCACGGGCACACGGGGCACGTGCCCAGGGCCCCCAAATTCCATGAGGTCATGCAACAAATCCAACCCGAGATCACGAGAGGTTAAGTGGAATAATAACTACGTTTAATGTGTACAAATGCAACAATACTCAATAAAAATCGTATAATTCCTCATGTTAATACATATCGATATTGTTTAGCAAATCCACAATATTAATATTGTCCGATCACAAAACACCCCTCATCAGTAAATGGACCAACCCGTGCGCAAGCGGAACGTTGCGGTTTTTAAACTCGAAGTACCTGTCCCTAGGATGAAACGAAACTTCCACAGCGGTGTTGAAAACCCAAATATAGCCCAACTATAACGTCACTCGTTAGAGAGCATACCAGGTGAACAGTTTATGTTTTGTTAGATGGGACACTGATCTGGATCCGACTTGAACCAAAATGTAATCGGCTTGTTCTTGTCACTTAGCCAACTCATCAACCTAGTCTTGTTATAATCCGTCCATAACGTTTTGAGATATCATGCTACATATCGTTTTAGGCACCACCAATGGTGAAGAATCACTTTTAAAATGTTTTTTAATTCTCAGATCCGCATCCGGATTCGGATCTTCATCAAAATTTAATCCGTTCTTCCTGTTCACACCTCCAACTCATCGAACTCCATCCAGTTTCGTTCGAATCCATCCATAAATTTTGGAGATATCGTGCTATATGTCGTTTTTTGCCCCATCTCTCAATGGTGAAAAATCACTTTAGAAATTCTCAGATCCAGATCTTCACCAAATTCGAATCATTTCGTCTGTGCCACATAACCAACCTTTCCACCAAATTTCATCCGAATCTGTCCACAATATTTTGAGATATCCTGTTCACAAACAAACAGACAGACAAGCAGGGGTGAAAACATAACCTCCATCCACCTTTGGCTGTGGAGGGTAACACAAGGCAAAAGGGTTGAATATCACCCGAAATTAACTTTTTTCATCACACAAGCAGCAGAATCAGAAAAGGGTCTTCGGTCTGTCTACCTCATCTAGGTGTATTCAGTTACCAATAAACTTGCTGTCGCTTGCCAAGCCAGCCGTTCCTTACTCATGGTTTTGTTGAAGTGCTTGCTTGAGTTCTTAAGTCACTTAGCGAGCACTCTGCAGAGTGGCCACAAAGACCCTATGCACGCAGTTCGAATTTATCTGTATGTTCCCCTCCATTCTCTGCACAAATTTGAATTTTTCCCCATGTTCTTCTGGACATCTTCATCCATGTTGAGGGTTGGAGGTCATAAAAGCAGCCCCAGACCGCTATTTTGAGGTCTTCAACTGTTGTTAGGCAGAGATGAGAAATTTCCTCTTTCACAATGCCCCAAAGCGAGTTGTCACATGTTAAGTCCGGACTTCGAGGAGGCCACACTATCTCAGATCCACGTCGAATCCATCGTCCACTGAATTTGTCGTCGAGATATTCTCGAACTGGGAGAGCATAATGTGCTGGTGCAGCATCTTGTTGCAGGATAGCTGTTGACTCGAGACCTCTCTCACACATTTGTGGAACAAACCACGTCTGAAGCATCTTCAAATAAGCAGTGTGATTGACACTTGTATCGAAAAAATATGGCCCTATCAAGTGATCTTCTGAAATTGCTGCCCACATCATGACATGAGGTGCATGCTGTTCAATTTCCTCATAAAAATGAGGATTTTATTTGCACCAAAAATAAACATTCCTGGATCGATTGCTGAGTTAAATAACACACTCGTCTGAAAAAAATACGCTTCGTCTTGATTTAATGTTGAAAAATCGCTGCAAAGGATCCTTGCTCTAAATCAAGTCAAATCAAGGGCACTCCCTGTTGAAAAAGCCTTCTTCTCCCACGCCCGCATCGTGTTGTGCGTATGAGCTGGATTATCGAACCTCTGCGAAAATCCTGTCCTTACGTCTTCAAAACCTGCTCCTTCTCACGCGTGGTCGTGAACCCAAACACAAGTAATCAGTCTCTCTTCTGTTGTGTACTCATTGGTGTCCGTCATGCTAAAGCCGTACCTGGAAAACAAATAAGTAACAGAGGCCACACTATTATGCATCGGGACTTTGTGGCCACTCAGTACAATATACTTTTTGTTCTTCCTCGAGCCTCATCTATGTATACAAAAACAAATTTAAAAAATCAAGAAAGACGTCGTGCAGAGCATGACACTTGAAAAATCCAGCCCCAATCCTCCCACAAAAAGTTGCCATGGAGACATCAAATTGGCCATTTCATTAAGATTAGAATTGACAATCATAATCATAGCTCATTGATTTTCAGATGAAAATTGGTGATTTTGAATTTTGACCTTGAGTTAACCTTTAACCTTTTGTCCTTAAATAGTTGGTTTCCCAATTCGGTGAGGCACTATGCAATTTCTTTTTAATGTGCAGGTTAATCAGATGAAAATTGATGATTTTTCAGATGAAAATGAATGATTTTAGAAGTTTGACCTTGAGTTGACATTTGACCTTTTTACCTCAAAATAGTTGATTTTTCCAATTCAGTGACTCAATATGCAAATGCTGTTCAAATTTCAAGTGAATCAGATGAAAATTTAGGATTTTAGAAATTTGGCGAAATTGTTGACCTTTAGCCTATCCTGACCTTTTGACCAAAAAATCAAAAGGCTTTTTTATGGCGTAGCCCATCGGGCAAAGCAGTCTAGAACAGTGTTTGTCCGTCCGTATGTATGTATGTATGTATGTCCCCTCAAACGTATACCAATCAGAGCTGAGAATCTGGTCACATGACAGGGTGATGCGATTACGCCTGATGTCATTACGGCGTATGCGGCTGACTCTCCACACACCGCCATTTTGATTTATATGCCGTTCATGCCGAACATATCGTCGAACCTGTCATATATCACAATCGCCATGCTCTACCTTTACGTTTTTCATTCATTGTGAAACACAAACAAACCGATTGTTAAAATGACCATGAAATATTGAAAGCATAGACGTTACGGCTCTTCCAACAATACGGTACGGTACGTATAGGCCTCAGGCGTTAGGCCTCACCTTCGGACTGCTTCGGACAAATTAAGCCCAGGTTTCTTAATACAGTGGTGTATCGTTTCAGTCGTATCGTTTTCGTAATAATAATAATAATAATATAGTAAATATAACCATAATACTTTAATCCCAATGTCATGAATGGAAGGTTAGTGGATTGAAGCGGTGTATGGTTCATGAATCAATGACGAGCGTTGTTCGGCACTAATATTAATAACCGCAAAATTAAGGAATTAGCCTCGGTTTTTTCATGGTAATATCATTTTCGAAATAATGATAACGTAACGTCAATATTATAGTAAATCTAATCGTAACACTAATCGTTTCATAGTGACTGCAAACGTACTGGAAGTTAAAATATATCAACTTCTACATATTAAAGTAACGGCAGTTTTGTGTCTGTTACGTCATTACGTCTATGATGTCATTACGACGGCTGACTCCACCTACCGACATTTTAATTTACTGGTAGGCCGACACCCGCTCACTTCGAGAGCTGCAGGAAGGGTCATTCCTCTTTTGGGTATATAGATTACAGTCGATCTATGGTCGGGTCTCAAGAACATTTGGTGTGTTCATTTACCAAGGTTCTTGTGGAGAGATTGCCAAGTGGTTTAAGCATTCGAGCAAGCACTCCATTCAAAACCCTTAAGGAACGGCTGGCTTGGCAAGCGCTAGCTAGCTAGCTGCTTGGTAAATGAGCACACCTCCAAGCCTTGTGGGGTATAATCTAGATTACAGTAGATCTTACCTCGGTTCTGCAAGTAAAACTTACCTCACGGATGTCGGGATTCCTCCAAATTTCTTTGTTTAATGTCATAAACAGCATTAGCGACTGTTTAAAAAGGTAATAATATGTGTTTGTGATTTTAAATATTTTACAAGGCAGGCTACGCCGCTGTTAGACTTTTGGTCTTGTTTCTTATGGCCAACTCTACCATTTGGTAAAGTTCCGTAGAGATGGGTTTAAAATTGCGACCTGTAGCCGATTGAAATATAGACAGACAGAATGCACAAGATTAACCAATATACCGGTACAGTACTTGAAAAATCTTCGATTCTGCAAATAATAAAAACTTGGTAATGAACACACCAATGAAAGTGCCGGGGTGTGTTCATTACCAATCTAGTCCTATTCCTCGTCGATGTACCTTGTCCGAGTGTATCCTTTATTATCCCGGTGTAACATTGACCAATGAAAGGACCGTAAATATTTTTGTGCTCGGGGCCCCAAAAAATGTTAATCCGCCTCTGGTTTTAACTGAATTGTGACAGACTGGACATATTATTGTCCGCAAATCTTTTGTGCCGTTCTCCCCTCGGGGTAAACTGGTGCATTCGCATTGGTACTTCGAGGCAGCACGTAACAATAGTAAAAGTGTGAACCTGCCTAATTATTATTCACTAATTTTCATGTTAATTAAAGGAATGCCCGTCACACAGACAAATTGCTTTTATAAGGAGCAGAGATAAGGGAAGCATGAGCCTTAACAAAAGAAACACACGCAAAGACAGAAACAGGGTAAAGAAGCTGCACATAAAATACAGGATTATGGTAATCATCGCTAACTTAGACATAATGCACATAACATAATGCACATTGAAAGTACAAAATTACATTAAAAGTACAAAATTACATTGAAAGTACAAAATTACATTGAAAGTACAAAATTACATTGAAAGTACAAAATTACATTGAAAGTACAAAATTACATTGAAAGTACAAAATTACATTGAAAGTACAAAATTACATTGAAAGTACAAAATTACATTAAAAGTACAAAATTACATTGAAAGTACAAAATTACATTGAAAGTACAAAATTACATTGAAAGTACAAAATTACATTGAAAGTACAAAATTACATTGAAAGTACAAAATTACATTGAAAGTACAAAATTACATTGAAAGTACAAAATTACATTGAAAGTACAAAATTACATTGAAAGTACAAAATTACATTGAAAGTACAAAATTACATTGAAAGTACAAAATTACATTGAAAGTACAAAATTACATTGAAAGTACAAAATTACATTGAAAGTACAAAATTACATTGAAAGTACAAAATTACATTGAAAGTACAAAATTACATTGAAAGTACAAAATTACATTGAAAGTACAAAATTACATTGAAAGTACAAAATTACATTGAAAGTACAAAATTACATTGAAAGTACAAAATTACATTGAAAGTACAAAATTACATTGAAAGTACAACATTACATTGAAAGTACAAAATTACATTGAAAGTACAAAATTACATTGAAAGTACAAAATTACATTGAAAGTACAAAATTACATTGAAATTCCACTCCCCCCCCCCCCTTCCCGTGCCTCCTCCCCTCCCCCCCCCAAGCCCTCTGCCTCCCACAGATCTCCCGATGTCCCTGTTCTCTGCTGTTGTGCTTGTGTGCTTCCCTCTCTCCCCCCCATCTTGTCTCCCGCTCCCTTTATCTTATGTTTTATGTGTCCGTTTGTTTTTTTTGTGATTAATGTTAGCTCTTACACGAGCCTCGATCTTGTATACAAAAAAAAAAAAAAAAATGAACTTGTGGTTAAATTAGACATCAAATTTTTATGGTTATATGAGGCAACTTTGTTGACACGTGCCTAAGGCCATTTGAGCATGCAAGTCAATCCCATAGGCCTTGCAGCATACCTCAAAGCATGGATGGTGCATGCGAAATACACACTCAGCAACAAGTGCGGAAAACGGATGTAATCCACATTCAAGGTGCAAAATAAACTTATGGTTAAATTGGATACAAAAAGAAACAACTTTGTCGATCTGTGCATAAAACTGCATGGGGCTCGATATTAAGACAAGCTGCCTCAGGATGCTAATTCAAAGTTGGTCTGGGTGGAGACTTACTCACTGATTCATTGACTGACACACACTAATAACTTCCATCCCTTTGGCTTACAGGAGGGCTGGAGGGGCTTATAAGAAGAATGTTTTTCCTAAAGTCTGTGTCATACAAGTGTTTACTGAAAGTTGCATGATGATTTAACCATTAATTCTTATAAAGAAGATATTGTAATGTGCATGGGGTCCCAGTGGCGTATCCGTGTGTATTAGAATCATCATGGTAATATCTATGCTGTTTTTCCCCTCTATAGCAGGTGGGGCTTCATTTTGGATGTGTGTGAATACAACTCTTACATATAAACCACAGGTCCTTCCTGTATTGTGTCTAACACCTCCCCCCCCCCCCCCATCCCCTCTACCTGTCCTACTTATGATTAAAACCCTCCCTTGCTCAAACCTCCACCTCACACCCTCGCTGAATTGCTTTATCTGGACTGTTCTCCCCTCCTGTCGCTCCACCCCGAATCCCCCAACCTACTCATTATTGTATTTTTCTTCATTGGTTGTTTGTGCTCCCATCATCACTACCTCATCTTTTGAAAATAAAGAAGGTTTGTGGCAATAGTTGTAATTAGCTTTGTGTCCTCTGTGTGTTTTGCAGGAGGTCCAATCAGGAATTGTGCTCTCATGGGGGATACAGGTTTGTTTAATTGCATGTTATTACCTGTGCCACCGAAGGTGGACGCAAGTGATGTCTTCACCATTGTTTATTTGTCTGTCTGTGAGCAGGATATTCAAAAAGTTATTAATGGATTTGTACAAAACTTGGTGGACATGTTGGATAGGCAGCAAGCACACATTGTTTCGATTTACACCACCGAGTCAAGTTTAACTATGATTACACCACCAAGTCTGGTTGAACTATGATTACACCACCAAGTCAAGTTAAACTATGATTACACCACCAAGTCTGGTTTAACTATGATTACACCACCAAGTCTGGTTTAACTATGATTACACCACCAAGTCTGGTTTAACTATGATTACACCACCAAGTCTGGTTTAACTATGATTACACCACCAACTCTGGTTGAAGTATGATTACACCACCAAGTCAAGTTAAACTATGATTACACCACCAAGTCTGGTTTAACTATGATTACACCACCAAGTCTGGTTTAACTATGATTACACCACCAACTCTGGTTGAAGTATGATTACACCACCAAGTCAAGTTAAACTATGATTACACCACCAAGTCTGGTTTAACTATGATTACACCACCAAGTCTGGTTTAACTATGATTACACCACCAACTCTGGTTGAAGTATGATTACACCACCAAGTCAAGTTAAACTATGATTACACCACCAAGTCAAGTTAAACTATGATTACACCACCAAGTCTGGTATAATTATGATTACACCACCAATTCTGGTTTAACTATGATTACACCACCAATTCTGGTTTAACTATGATTACACCACCAACTCTGGTTAAACTATGATTACACCACCACCTCTGGTTAAACTATGATTACACCACCAATTCTGGTTTAACTATGATTACACCACCAATTCTGGTTTAACTATGATTACACCACCAACTCTGGTTGAAGTATGATTACACCACCAACTCTGGTTAAACTATGATTACACCACCACCTCTGGTTAAACTATGATTACACCACCACCTCTGGTTAAACTATGATTACACCACCACCTCTGGTTAAACTATGATTACACCACCACCTCTGGTTGAATATACAGCACTGTGATTAAAATGATTGTGTTTACATATTTTACATGGAGATGTAGAAATGATTGTGTTTACATCCTTTACATGGAGATGTAGAAATGATTGTGTTTACATCCTTTACATGGAGATTCTTCCTCTATGGTTATTGAGATAATTAGGACTAAAGGAGTCAAAACGGTAGGCAAGTCTCTTGTGTGCTGTAAAATCTCGCTAATAACTGCTGGGCCATTTGGGGCCTGGTCCCACATGGGCCGGTTTTAGGAGCCGCTCACGTGGCACCATTGTGGTTGAAGTGAAGCGTCGGTCCCCATGAAGGTGACAATATTGAATTTCAATGTTAGAAAAACCTTTTGCATTCCCCAAATCAGGAAAATCTCGAACTACATCTACAGTGCAAAAGACTGATCATTGTTTAATACAAGGAACATTTAGAAAGTTTGAAAAATGATATTACTCAAGAAATGGCCAAGACACAGCAATGTTTTATACTGCATGTTATTCTTCAATTTACAAGTGGAGATGATTAGCAAAAAATACACAAATGTATATTTTATTTTTATATACATGTCTATACTTTGTATTAGTGTGTCTCATGAACTTGTTGGTATGACCTTTTGAATTCTCATGTATGTTTTGCTGCTTCACAAAGAAGAATTAGGAGAATGAGAAGAGGAGAACCAGAATGAGCTATAGGAGCTGTACAGTGTTACGTTTTGTATCCCACTGATAGGCCCGATGTGGATCCGGACCTGAACCAAAGTCTAATCGGCTTGTTCTTGTCGCCTGACCAACTCATCCACCAAGTTTTGTTACGCCCTTTCTCAACAACTCTCTTGAAGAGGTTCAGTCACTCCAACTCTTGGGTCTCACTCTCACCCAGGATCTCCCTTGAGAAAGCCACATTTCAAAGTTGGCCTCCAAAAGGTGTTCCCCACCATCTCATGTCCCCACCATGTCACACACCCAACTTCTCCACCAAATTTCGTCCGAATCCGTCCACAACTTTTTGAGATGACCTGTTCACAGACAAACAAACAAACAGGGGTGAAAACGAAACCTCCATCCACCTTTAGTGACGTAGGTAGAAATAGATGACGAGGCCAATTTAACAACTGTTTGACTGCTTGGTTTTCAAATTAACAACTTTTAATTGTGTTTGTAAACTTTTTTCACATGTCATTTGATAGCACTTCGACCTGTGAGAGATTTCAGGTGGAATCGAGTGGAATCCATTTGGAATGTCATGGCAAAAAAACGATTTTGTCTTTTGTGCAATTGCTGTATACATCTGGTGTCATCGAGTTGAACGATTCTTTTCCTCTTCTTCGTTTCATTGCACCCAATGCAGTCTCAGAATAACTTTGCAAGAGCCCCTGCTGTAATGGGTTCGGTTGGCTTGTTTGTTTGCTCCCATCTGAGCACTGAGCTAATCATGCTGGGATCCAGCTCCAAAATCCCATATACTATGTTCATTCATCCATTGTTACATAATATCTTTATAACACATGTAAAACCGATGCAAATGTCTCCTTGCCCTACATCTCTCAAATGTGTAAGTTCCTCCATGAGCCTGACTTCGCTGCTGGAGAAGATGTGCAAATTGCAGGCTCGAATGTTGAAGACCTCCATCTTGAAGTGAAACAACCTGTTTTCAAGCTGAGAGTAAAAATTAAATGTGATCATTTCCATTTCAGTTCCCTTCATTAGAAAAGAATCCCACCATTAAGATATCAATGCAACCTGAAGATGAAAATATAGTGATTTTGAAGTTTGAACTTGGCACAATCAAACATGAATAATATAATTTCCAGACTATTATATCTTAACTACTCGATGTATCCCTCAAGGGCTGGCGATGGGATGGAACGGCACTTGAAAGGATGGCAGGTCGAAAGAACAACAAGAAGAACTAGACCGGCACTCGGTAGAGCGCACACCTCCTCCAGGCTGAACAGTTTACGTTTTCTATCCCTCCGATAGGCTGGATCTGGATTCGGACCTGAACCAAAATCGAATCGGCTTGTTCTTGTCACCGAACTAACTCATCCACCAAGTTTCGTCATAACCCGTCCACACCTTTTTTAATATCATGTTATAAATCGCTTTTCGCCCGATCTCTCAATGGTGAAGAATCACTTAAACAACTAGAACGCCACTCAGTAGAGCGCATACTCCCGCCGTGGGTTTAGTTGGAATAAAACGTTTTGTTTAACATCCCCTCTCCCCAAAACAATAAATGAAAAAGAAACTAAGCCCTAACTGTCAGATAACTTATTTTGATATATCTCAGAATTAGAGGAGAAAAACATCATTTAAGAATAAGAATAGAAGCTTTAATGCAGTAAAACAGAAAAAATCTTTCCCAAAAAAATTTCCAAAAAAAATTCCTGGATCCGGAATAATATCCTGAGCTTCACCAAGAACTAATCAATTCTTCCTTATCCCAAGCGCAATCATCCCACCAACTCTCATCCAAATCCGTTCAGAACTTTTCCAGATATCTTGTTCACAAACACAAGAACACACGAACATACGAACACACACACACACACGGACGGACACGATCGAATGCGTTACTCCCTGGCGGGAATAATAAACCTGAAAATCGCAGAGCCAGAACCAGAATTATTTATTTGGTCTGGGAAGCCCATGCGAGGTTTCTTCTTCTTCAGCCTCTCACAACCCTGGGTGAATATGCGATCTTTTTTTAAAAAGTTGGAATTTTGCCAAATCTGTTTTATTTGTTTGTTAATATACCTCAGCCATTGACAAATCTGGAACTAAGTCTTTATAAGTTCATCAAATACTGACACCGCGAATGACATTCGCTGAGATAAATGTTGATATCACTACTGAGGTAAAAAAGAAAAGAAAAGAAAAAACAGTTTTAAAGCATTATACGTATCAACCGATACATTTTATGAAACGGGGAAACCAAATACACACTTCGGTGGTTTTAAAATGGCAGAATATGTCTTTATTAGAAAAAAAAATGAACATTGAAGACGACGCTGCTAAAAAAAATACACCGCTCTAACGCATAACCACGAGTTTAAACTACATTTACAACAAATATGAAAACTATTTTCATATCACAATGTTAAATATAGAATATATAGAAGATAATGTTAAAAAAAAACGAGCCCTATCTTCCAATGGTAAAAAAAATCCTTCAAAAAATTCCTGGATCGGGAATAATATCCTGAGCTTCACCAAAAACTAATCAATTCTTCCTTATCCCAAGGGCAATCATCCCACCAACTTTCATCCAAATCCGTTGAGAACTTTTCCAGATATCTTGTTCACAAACACAAGAACACACACACACACACACACACACACACACACACACACACACACACACACACACACACACACACACACACACACACACACACACACACACACACACACACATGGACACGAGTGAATGCGTTACACCCTGGCGGGAGTAATTATCAGATTCAGATCTTCACCAAATTTGAATCAACTCTTCCTTGTCCCACAACCAACCGGTCCACCAATTTCGTTTGAATTTTTTATTTTTATTTTTATACAAGATCGAGGCTCGTGTAAGAGCTAACATTAATGACAAAAACAAACGGACACATGAGACGAAATAAAGGGAGCGGGAGACAAGATAGGGAGAGAGGGGGAAGCACACAAGTACAATAATTGAGAGCAGGGACATCGGGAGATATGTGAGAGGGAGAGGGCTTGGGGGGAGGAGGCATGGGAAGGGGGGTGGGGGTGGGAGAGGTATAAAACACATGGATATTGCTGAGACTTCCAAAAAAAGAAGTCGGAATTTCAAAAAAGTGGATCTGGGGTGAATTAACAGGGGTAGACAAGATCAAGGTTTTGGATGGGGGAAGATAAGGATGGTGGTGAACAGCTGTTTTAAAAGGCCTGGAGGGAGGAGTGGGATTGAAGAGATTGGGGGAGTTTATTCCATAGGCGAGAGAAAAGAGGAATGAAGGAGTAAAGGTGAGCACAGAGTCCAAATCGTCCACAACTTATTGAGATATTTTGTTCACAGACAGACTAACAGACAGAAAAACAGACAGGGATGAGATCATAATGGTGGCGGAGGTAATTAGAACGACACTCGGTGGAGAGCAGGCTGAACAGTTTACGTTTTGTATCCCATTTATGATCTGGATCCGGACCTGAACCAAAATCTAATTGGCTTGTTATTGTCACCGAACCAACTGATCCACCAAGTTATGTCATCACTAGTCCACAACATTTTGATATATCCTGCTGTCCTGTCTATCGTTTTTGGCCCCATCTCTTAATTGTGAAGAATCTCCTACAAATCATAGTTTCCAGATCCAGATCCTCAGCCAAATGTAATCATTTCTTCCTCGACAAACACCCAACCTGTTTACAAAGTTTAATATGAATCCGTCCATATCTTTCTGAAATATCCTGCTCACAAAAAGACAGACAAACAGGGATAAATACCTAACCTCTGCCCAGCTTCGGTGGCAGAGGTAACAATAATGCAACAAATAAAATCGAGACAACAACAATAACAACAACAACAATGCTGTCACAAGCGGGCTTAAAGCACGACCCACCAGAATTTTGTGACGTCATCATGGTGAACGCTTTGACAAAAGTTAAATTTTGAAGTAATTGCAAGATATTGTTAATGATGTCTAAGAAGTTTGGTGATGATGTGTGAAGCGGTAAAAGAGGGGACAGTAATCATGACAGAGAAAAGGACAGATACCGTCATATTTATTATTATTATCGTTATTATTAATTTTGCATTGCGTAGGAATATCTACCCACACCACCAGCTCCTCCTCTACCCACAACTGACCCAGCAGCTTCTGGACCCCCACTGCCTCCACCGCCACCTCCACCGCCACCACCGCTACCACTACCGGTGGGTGCCCCGGTTTAGAATAGGTACACCGTATCCCTGTGTTGTAAGAGGCGACTAAAGGGTTGGCGTCAGGAAGGGTATCCGGCCATAAAAAGATTGCCTCAAAAAAGGGAACCATGATTATTGCCATGGGGCCCGTAAGGCTAACCCCCGATCTAGCAGGGAAAATGGCCTTAAAAAAGGGAAAAAGTAGGAAAATGACAAGTGTTACTGTAGTTTTCCAAATACACTCGGTGCAAGGCAGCAATAAATATGGCATATATTAATTATTATATATATCGGTCTAAAGAAGTAGAATGACTTAATGTTGCATACATGTATAAATTATATTGTGTTTGGTGCTAATCACCTTTAAAATGAAGTGTTTAGCATATGCCACTCGGACGGCAGAAAATGTTAATTTTAAAAGATAGACGAGTTTACGTTAGAGAATTTTTATACAGAAATAACATCCATCAATTCAATGTACCATCGTCCTTGACAGCACAGTCGGTGATGACAAGCAGACTCACAGAATGAAATGAAATAGATGGTTTCTCATTCCCTTTGCATAAAGAGATGGAATTTGAATTTAATCTGACAATAAAACAAGACTGAAAGTCTAACAACGGCGTAGTCAGGCTTGAATCTGCTGAGTGGATGATCTATTGTCCCCCTGTCATGTGACCAGATCCTCAGCTCTGATTGGTGGACATTTGTGAGGGTCATAATACACACATGCACCGGACGGACAGACAAACGCTTTTCCAGACGGTGTTACCCTACTGGCTACGCCGTAAAAATATGGCTGCCGAACCACGTGACGGATGACGTCAATTTTTTTTTACTCGACCAATTTATCCCTTGATCACGCTCAAGAAATTTCATACTGATCGGATCAAGCGTTCAACTTGTCGATTTATGACATCATAATTAAGGCACCGATAACATAATCATTAAAATATCTTATTTCCCATGGGGAGTACTTACAATGAGCCACCTTTCATTTTTTTTTTCCATGGAGCAGTTTCAGAGATAGACGTGCAAAGTTTTTTGGTTTTCCCAAGATGGCGCCTGTACCACGTGACTTACGACGTCATAATTATCATTAAAAAATTATACAGGAAGAGTCGCTCCATTACGGTGAAAACTTCGTGTCAATTGTACTAATGGTTGCAAAGAAAACGAATTTTAAAGGGAACAAGTCAGGAGACGACGATGGTTCACGAGCGAGTGGTATTCAATGACAAAGGTCAAAACCGACATTGAAAATATATAAATAGGAAGGTATTATCTGTTATGAGACTAGTTAGCTACACAATACCGAAAATTTGGTTCGATTCCGACAACTTTGAAAATTTCACCTTTGTGACCTTGAAATGTCAAAACGAAGATTACTGACCTTGAAATGAGATAGAAAATAATGTATAATCAGTTATGAGGTGAGTTAGCTACACAATACCGAAAATTCGGTTCGATTCCGACAACTTTGAAAATTTGACCTTTGTGACCTTCGAAGGTCAAAGGTCGAAGATTCTGAAATTTGTTGGAAAACTTGTATTTCATGATGTATGTGATAATATATAATCATGTACGACATTTCACCCTATCAGGAAGCGAACAATGTAATAAAACCACCAAAAATCGACTTTTCTAAATTTTGTGACCTTGTGACCTTGACCTTGGGGCAAAAATGAAAAATCGAGCTCCGTGGGGCTAGACACATGACATTGGCCAAACCAAATACCGAAACCCCTGTCAGATTCCACCAAACCCCTCGGAGAAGATGTAGCGTGAACTCGATTACCCCCTAAAAAGACATCCTTTTCGGGCGTGGCTCCACCCAAAATGGGCGCAATACGCCCACTCTAGGCAGGACACAACTAGATCATGATATCAACCTCCCACCCAAGTTTCATCAAGATCGGATATCATCGGGTAGTTATGCTGCGGACACACAGACACACAGACAGACGCACAGACAGACGCACAGACACACACCCATGACAAATATAGTGGTCACTCTGTTTGATAACTCGTGAACCAATAAACCCGCAAAATGCCGGCGGAAGGGACACACATACGGACAGACAAACGCTGTTCCAGACAGCATTGCCCCACGGGCTACACAGTAAAAATGCATCAATCTAGTGCAGGTACATAGAGATATTAAAGAAGTCTTCAAAATATTAAGGAGGGTTGACAAAATATACACTCAGTTTTTTGGGATGAGAAAGGGTAATTGGACAAAGGGACAGAAAAAGGTTAGTACTGATTAGAGAACAAGAACGAACATGAACAGGGATGTATTTTACTTTTACGGATAGGGTTGGAACAGCTTGCATCACACCCTACATCTTACTATAATTCACCAAATGTCTGTCCGTCTGTCCGTCCGTTCCCAGGTACCACAAAAACGGCTGAACCGATCGCAACGAAATTTTGGGTGGGTAATCCTGGGACCACCTGGAGTAAAATAGGCTACATTGTTTTCCCAATTTTTTTTCCCAATTTCCAATTTTTCCAATTTTCCAATTTTTCCAAACACGATGGAATAATATTTACCGATATGAACAGTGATGTGGCTTTTATTGAAATTCTACAAATATTGTTTAGATTTTGATGACTTGCATGTGATATGATTTAACGGATGTTTATATAAATCGTTTAAAATAAAATAAAAATCCTTCAATTTCTGATATTTTGCCTTTTCATTTGGGCCTCCCAATTGAAGCCCCGCCCATAGGGTGGGTACCGTTGCTAGTACATCTAATTATATAACGACAGGTGACTTTCCCGAAGAAGGTAGAGAAAGCTCTGTCCAAACTCGATACAGATCTTTCACAACAACACAAGTGCATGGAGTAGTTAAAACATCCTCAGTCGCTCTGGCCTTCCCACTGTCTTCAGCAGATCATTATTTCAGGATAAACTCCCATCAAAATAAAACGCAGCCAATATCATCCTTACACTTAATAAGTGAGCAAAAAAAATTGACGACAAAATGATCTCTCAGTGAGTCTATTGACCATTACAAACAAGGTAATGGAATCAGTCATCACTGAGAATCTTTACTGCTGTCTCACAAATTACAAGGTATAGCTTATGGTTCCATCCTGGTCAGCAATGATTGGATATCTTGCTCCTGCTCACTGAGGACTGGATCAATTCTCTGAATTCCCAGCACAAGATATGAGTCCTATTTATTAGACGTCTCCCATGCATTTTGAACTCCTTGCCAAGCTTTACACCTGTGCTCATCCAGTCCATCCTCTTCTCTCGGCTGTATGGTTTCCAATATTTCTCATTTCGGAGATTAACTTGAGGAGGAAATTCTGGGTCTCGTTTGATTCTTCATGTTTATTGTCGATATCAATGATCATCAATTTCAATGATAATGTTCCATTTCACCAATTTCGATTTTGGCACACAATCTCATTCACTCATGAAACAAAAAAACATGCACACTCTCGCTCCCTCTCTCTCTCTTTCCCATCCCACTCTGTCTCTCCCATCCCACTCTGTCTCTCCCATCCCACTCTGTCTCTCCCATCCCACTCTGTCTCTCCCATCCCACTCTGTCTCTCCCATCCCACTCTGTCTCTCCCATCCCACTCTGTCTCTCCCATCCCACTCTGTCTCTCCCATCCCACTCTGTCTCTCCCATCCCACTTCCTCTCTCCCATCCCACTTCCTCTCTCCCATCCCAGTCCCTCTCTTCCATCCCACTCTGTCTCTCCCATCCCACTCTGTCTCTCCCATCCCACTTCCTCTCTCCCATCCCACTTCCTCTCTCCCATCCCACTTCCTCTCTCCCATCCCAGTCCCTCTCTTCCATCCAAGTCCATCTGTCTCATCCAATTCACTCTCTCCCATCCCACTCCCTCCCTCTCTATCTCACTTCCTCACCCCAATCCCATTCCCTCTCTCAAATCCAAGTCCCTCTCTCACATCCCACTTCCTCTCTCTCATCCCAGTCCCTCTCTCTCATCCCAGTCCCTCTCTCTCATCCCAGTCCCTCTCTCTCATCCCAGTCCCTCTCTCTCATCCCAGTCCCTCTCTCTCATCCCAGTCCCTCTCTCTCATCCCAGTCCCTCTCTCTCATCCCAGTCCCTCTCTCTCATCCCAGTCCCTCTCTCACATCCCACTTCCTCTCTCTCTCATCCCACTTCCTCTCTCACCATATAACTCATTCTCTCCCAATCTCACTGCGTCTCCCCCACCCCTCCCTCCCTCCCTGTTTCTTTCTTTCTTTCTCTATCTCTCTCATCTCTCTCTCTCTCATCTCTCTCTCATCAGGCAAGCTGATATTCAGGTTGGTCATTAATTGAGTTTGTCAGTTTCTTGGTTATCTACGTCAGATAACCGGTGTCAATATTAATATATTGGATGTAGGTATTATACAGGTACGCATGCTGTGAAAGGATATGGTGTTTTGGTTTTATGTTCGTATCAAAGTCTTGTCAAATTGGAGTAAAAGCTGAAGGAAATTCTTCAGACCTCTGTCTCCTTCAGATCTCTCCGCCTCCCACCCGTACCCCTCACCCTTCAATTCATCCTAATGTACATTTCTTTCATTCCTCTCCATCTGTGCAAAGTAGTATAATGACATGTATTATGACATCATGCAATGAAATGCAATTAAATATTCCATGTAACTAAAACCTTGCCAGATTTGTTCTACTTTCAAGAATATTTACAATTGTATTGTTTGAATGCTTGGACATAATCAATTGAAATCTAGTCATTTGAGTTGCATGAAATCTTCTGATCACAACGTGGGAAAAATTGACTCATGAACTAATACCTGGAAAGACTCATGAATTATCATGCGCAAGTACACATCATGCTATAACCAGTGGAGATTTTCTTGCCAGCGTTGTGAAGCACAACGCTGGAGATAAGCAAAATAAATTGATTTTCTGAGTTTCAAAATTATTCTTTGTTTCACGTAAAAAAAACAATAAAAGTGACAGAAATATTCAAACATACTGTCAAAGTGGGTAACAACAAATTCTGACATGTTATTACCGCCCAATTTAGTTGTCTTTTTGTTTTGCCATCATGTTGTGCAACTTCATAATATTCTCCGTGTTAGCAAGAAGCTTTTTGTCGCAGTTGACGTTAGCAGGAGATTTTTGGGTGATGTATTTTCAAAATGCAGTGAGGCAATTTTGTTTATATGTCAGGAACTGAATGGCATAATAGTTGGGCATTATTGTATTGCATTGAACAGCTTAATACATGACTTTAAAACAAAAGAGAATTCTAAATGATCTAAAAATAAAAATGACTTCCATATTGTTTGGCGTATAAAAGTCGATACTTTTTTCCCCGTCGGAAGTCAGACCTTTGACTTGTACTCATAATCGACTTATCTATGGTTTTAAACATTGAATTGCAAGACATCGAAATGAATTGAATTGAATTTTTTTTTGCAAAGTGTGATAGTATCTGAAATAAATTGGATAAGTATCACTCACTCACCACCCATTCTCTCTCTAGGTTGGTGGTCTTTCTGTCTTCTACCGACTCCTCTCCGGCCTTGCTCCCCCAGCTCTCTCTGGGCTCTGTCCCCCCAAATATTCCTACAGGTCACACAAGATCTGCCAGCAATCCTCTTATGGTTAAACTGCCAAAATCAAGACTCTCTATTCAGGTGTTTAAAACAGCTTTTCACCACCATCTCTTATCTTCCCCCATCCAAAACCTTGAACTTTTCTACCCGCGTTAATTCACCCCAGATCCACTTTTTTGAAATACCGACTTCTTTCCTGGAAGTCCTAGCAGTGTGCACGTTTGTTACCTCTCCCACTCCTCCCCCTCCCCCTTCCCATGCCTCTTCCCCCCAAGCCCTCTCCCTCCCACTGATCTCCCGATGTCCCTGCTCTCCATCTTGTCTCCCGCTCCCTTTATCATGTTTTATGTGTCAGTTTGTCTTTTTGTGATCATACGACAACACCAGCTGGGTTGACTCGGTCTGTCATCCTACCAAGATCAGCAAAATGAGTACCAGCTTAATGGGATGAATGAGCCATTCGAGTACCTGCGTCGGAATAGCGACCCATAGCCTAGGAAACTGCTCGGTAGCCCTATGTATCTGACGATGCAAAAATGAGTGGTCTTCTGGTTCTGACTGACAGTTTTGCTATCATAGTTGATCTATTTCCTCTTATACTCCAAATCAACTTATCTATGAATGAAGGAAAGAAAAATGTTCGAATTAGCCAATTCGACTTGTGCTCCATCCACATCGAATTATACACAGAAAATTACAGTAATTAAATAAAATTAGCATCATACTAAAATACACAATTTGGCGCAAAAAACCCCAAGGGGGTTTTCTCCGCCAAGGGGTTTTCCCCGCCAATGGGAGGTTGTACATGTGTTGAGGTTGTACATGTACAGTGTGTTGAGGTGTACATCCATGTTGTCAGCTTTATCGTGGCGTTTTTCCAAGGACGCTTCTAATAAGAAAAGCATGATATTAATGTTATTACTCGTATGAAACAAAATTAATACTAATAATATCTCCCCCACCCCCAAGGGGTCTTTCCTTCTTGGACAAACGCCATGTCACGTGTATAAATAGCTTATCGTGGTGTTTCATGGCAGCAACGGCCTCTACCAGATGCAAAAATATTATAAACCACAATGACACATGTTTACCTTTGTAAACAATCGTTAATGCTGTTTAACACTAAACTGAAATAAATTTGGAGGAATCTCGACATCCGTGGGGCATATTTTACTTGTTGATTAAATACAGGTTCTTCCTTTGGCTCGTAACTCAAAGGACGATGAGAATATCTAAACTTGAGAGAGAAGTCTAAGTGATGAGAAGATTAATCTGAACATATATTTGGGAGTTTATTACCCTCGCCAGAGGAGAGGGTATTACATTTGAGTCTGTTTGTATGTCCGTTTGTATCTCTGTCTGTTTGTTTGGTTGTTTGTCCCCACAGAATAAGTATGCTCTTCAATGCAACCATTGGTCCGATTAACAGGAAATTTTCACCATAGGTGCATCGCCTCCTGTTGAATTTTTTATTATAATTATGACGTCATAGGTCACGTGGTATGAGCGCCATCTTGGAAAACCCCAAAAAATTGCACCTCTATATCTCCAAAAGCACTGCATAGAAAAAATTGAGACATGGCTCATTGTAAAGAACTGAACTCTCCATGTGGAATAACATATGTTAATGATGATGTCATAGGTTCCCCCATTATGATGTCATAATTCGACAAGTACAAAACGTCATCCGATAAAGATTACATTTCTTGAGTGTCATTTAGGGAAAAATTGGTGGAGAAAAAAAAAATGACGTATTTGTTTTAACACAAAAGCCTTAAAAATCACTAAAACACGTCCTGGCGAGGGTCTGCAATCTCTAAATCCTCTTTCTTGTGCTCTATGAATCCTACATGTTCATGTACCATAGTGCTCAAAGTATTCTCCAGAGTATAGAACTTTGATCACAAAAAATTGGTTAAAGATGGGAAGATCCATATTTTTAAAGGAAAGGACCACCGAGTAGTAAGTACCACTGCCCATCAGGAAGGACTCAGGTCTGACGTTTGGATCACCAAGTGGTTTCAGATGGAGACCACTGCTCCGAATGTAAAAAAGGTCTAAAATGAAGACCACTTGAAACGGTGGTTGAAATGTCAGACCCAAGATCAACCTTGTATTGGTCGGTGGTGCATTCAGATTCGAGAATATCGAAACTGGCAAATCCTCGTAGAGCTTGTCCATTTTTGCTTTAATTAATTATACTGCCATTGCATTAGTTTGTGTGAACCAAACTCAAGAAAAAGAAATGAAGATTATTTGTTATCTGTCTTCCTACTATGAAACATTCATATCAGCCACACAGGCACGTAAGGGTATTTCAAAATTTCCAATTGCAACTACATCATTTGATGGACATTACTTTGGGATTCACCTGGTATACAAAAACCAAATTGGGAAAGACTATACCAGTATACCATGCTGTTAAAATAAGTTTTAAACCCACCGAACCCATTACAAAGATGTAATGACATGTTCGTGACATTTCTTGATTTTAACAATTCAGTTAATGAGTATAAAATGGAGTTTGAATTGTGTGCCTCAAACTGGCAGCAGAGCTTGGCAATAATGTGCTGTCCTTTGATCTGTTTCTTGTTGGGTTTCAAAGGCAGTTGTAATGCTATCTGTATGAACTGTGTAACATTCATGCTCCATTTTCATGCAAATGATTCTCCATCCAACATTCATGCAAAACCTCCAGTGGGGATAGTGTTATTATTGAGCGCACTGCTCATCAGAAGAGATGTTAAGCTGACTGTGTCATCTGCTTGCGTTCACAGACATGCAACACTTTTGTCTGGTATCCAGTGTAAATTGCACTTTGTCATTCCTGATACAATATATACAAGGAATATCCTGATACAAACAACAGAAGCAGATCTAAACAATGGCTCAATGAAGACCTCAAAAAGATCAACTTAGATGCACAACAATCAAACTTGCAATAATAATTTCATACGATTACCTCTGCCACCGGAGCTTAACGGAGGTTATGTTTAATCCCTGTATGTCTGTCTGTCTGTGAGCACGGTATCTCAAAAACTTATGGACGGATTTGGGCGAAATTTCGTCGACAGGTTGGGGATGTGACAATGACGAATTCATTCGATTTTGGTGAAGATATGCATATTAGAATCTTTTAATTAATTATTTACCATTGAGCGATAGGGAAAAAATGATATATAGCATGATATTTACAAACCGTGTGGACAGGTTTGGACAAACTTTGGTGGACAGCTTCGGTGTGTAACAAGGATGAATTTAATCGATTTTGGTGAAGATCCGAATCCAGATCTGAATATTAGAATTTTCGAAGTGATTCTTCACCACTGAGAGCTCGATAGATAATGACAAAAACGATATGTAGCATGATATCTCAAAACGTCGTGGGCAGATTATGACAAAACTAGGTGGGTGAGTTGGTTAGGTGACAACAACAAGCCGATTAGATTTTGGTTCAGGTCCGAATCCAGATCCGGCCTATCAGAAGGATACAAAACGTAAACTGTTCAGCCTGACGGAGGTATGCGCTCTACCGAGTGCCGGTCTATTTACAGTCACGTGAAAAAGTAAGTACACCCCATGTAAAGTTTTGACTTTTTCAACATATTTCAACATACAGCTATTTGATCTTCATTTCAACAATATTGATAGATAAAGGTGATATAATATAACAAATATCATGAAACATTTACATTTTGTAGTCCATTGTATAATTTAAATAAATATAAATGCAAATTTCGCATGTGGAAAAAGTAAGTACACCCCTACATTTATCACTACTTCAAATACCTAAAATTAGAATCAGGTGCACCAGCTCAGGTGCAAATGATTAGAACATCGTCAGAGAGGATCTTGGAGGAACCTGTCTTATTTAAACCTCAGACATTTAGTTTGGTTTGCTCTTTGTTGTTGAAGTGTGCGGCGTCACCATGCCGAGATCAAAAGAGCTCTCTGAGGCCTTCAGAAAGAAGGTTATAGATGCCTACGAGTCTGGGAAGGGATTTAAAAAGATCTCCAAACAATTTTAAATCAATCATTCGACTGTCCGGAAGATCATCTACAAGTGGAGAAGATTCCAAACAACTGCCAACTTGTTCAGGCCAGGCCGCCCCAGCAAGGTCAGCCCGAGAGCTCCAGCAAGGTCAGACCGCAAGATGCTGAAAGAAGTCTCTAAGAACCCCAGAATGTCATCACGGGACCTACAGGTAGCTCTTGCCACTGTTGATGTCAAAGTGCACGAGTCTACCATTAGAAAGAGGCTGCACAAATTTGATCTACATGGGAGGTGTGCCAGGAGGAACCCTTTGCTGTCCAGAAAGAACATCAGGGCAAGACTAAAGTTTGCCAATGAACACATTGGCAAAGACCAGCACTTCTGGAACAATGTGCTCTGGACAGATGAGTCAAAGGTAGAGCTATTTGGCCACAGTACCAGAAGACATGTTTGGCGAAAACCAAAGACAGCATTTGACCACAAGAAACTGATACCAACTGTAAAGCATGGTGGTGGAAGTATTATGGTTTGGGGCAGCTTTGCTGCATCAGGGCCTGGGCAGCTCACCATCATAGAATCCACTATGAATTCTTCATTGTACCAGAGGGTGCTTGAGGATAATGTGAGGACATCTGTCAGGAAGTTGAAGCTCAACCGAAGGTGGACCTTGCAACATGACAATGACCCCAAACATACCAGTAAATTCACCAAGGAATGGCTGAAAAGAAAGAAATGGAGGGTTCTGGAATGGCCAAGTCAAAGCCCAGATCTAAATCCCATCGAGATGTTGTGGGGAGATTTGAAACGAGCTGTGCATGCAAGAAACCCCTCAAACATCGCACAGCTGAAAAAATTCTGGATGGAGGAGTGGGCAAAAATTTCTCCCAGTTGATGTCAGAGACTGGTAGACAGTTATAAGAAACGCCTACTTGAGGTTGTTTCTGCCAAAGGGGGCAATACCACCGATTAGAGCCAAGGGTGTACTTACTTTTTCCACATGCGAAATTTGCATTTATGTTTATTTAAATTATACAATGGACTACAAAATGTAAATATATCATGATATTTGTTGTATTATATCACCTTTATCTATCAATATTGTTGAAATGAAGATCAAATAGCTGTATGTTGAAATATGTTGAAAAAGTCAAAACTTTACATGGGGTGTTACTTTTTCACGTGACTGTATATGTTGTAAAGGATAATGTTCAACGTAAAAAAAAAACTGCTCAGATATAAATATCAAAAATATGACATTTAATATTTTGCATATTTATGGCCGTAAGCTAAGCTTTTGCTGTATCCATAAATATCTGTACTGATCATTTGTCTTCCAATCCATGCACTACTCAAAGATATGCAAATAAATAAAATCAAATAAATAAGATTAGGAAAGTTAAAATAATTTACGTTTCACAATAGAAATTGAAAAATGACAAAATATGTACACTTTTTCCTACAAGAACACACACACACACACACACACACACACACACACACACACACACACACACACACACGGCGGGCCAAAAGTCACTGAAGGTTTTCTTTTTTTTATATAACTATTTTATTTTTAAATAAACATTAATGAAATAGATTGCAAATGGTAGTTTAATTCATGGAATTTGTTTTTTTTTGATTAATTGTGAAAAGTAATGTCCTGCAAATAGCCCCCATTGGCTTCTTGGCAAAGTCTTGCTCTTTCCAAAACGTGATCCATTACAAAGGACAAAACTCCTTGATCAATCGCTGTAATTTCCTCGGAAAAATCAGGATCGTCCCTTACGAGTTGCTGCAATTTGGTTGCAAATGATAGTTGATTTGCTGGATCTTGAGGTGACATTTCGTGCACCATTTGAATCTTGTAAGGAAACAGCAACAAATCTTTCTTCATTATCCTTCGCAATGATGATCTTGCCATTCCGAGCTGAGTTGTACGTTTACGAGCTGATGTTTCTAGGTTTTCATTAACACTCTCCCCAACATGGTCAATGTTTTCTGGAGTACGACTTGTTTTTGATCTTCCACTGCAGGCTGAGTCATGAACAGACCCCTTTGACTCAAAACGAGCAATCAAGTTCCGAATCGTGTTTTGTGACGGTTGTTCTCGAACATTAAAATGATTGCGAAATTTTCTTTGAGTTAGAATTATTGATTTCCCCCTGGAGTAATAAAATTCAACAATTCTCACGCGCTGGTCATTGGTAAATTTCTTCATAATGGATCTACATGGTCTTATTTATCTGTAAAAAAAAGAAAAGCAAAAATTCATCAAAAATAAAGAAAGTTATATAAAGATAAAAACCTTCAGTGACTTTTGGCCCACCCTGTACAAATACATAGACACGCACAGACACACACGGACACACACGGACACACACACATACGCACACACACACACGTCAGGTTTAGATCCTGTTTATATAAACTTTTGCCCACATGTGGAACATTCAAAAAGTTACAATCAACCAAGGAACAGCATTTAAATATTTTTAATATAAATATCTCTTATTAGTGAAAAGGTTTACGCCTTCCTAGTTACCCTCGCCAGAGGTGATGGTATTGCATTTGAGTCCGTTTGTTACTTGGCAATTTTTTTTTTTTTTTTGCAAGTATGTTGCTCACTCCGGTTTGGGTGTGTGTGTGTTTGTTTGTGTGTGTTTGTTTGTGTGTGTTTGTTTGTGTGTGTTTGTTTGTGTGTGTTTGTTTGTGTGTGTTTGTTTGTCTGTCCACTCACTTATACTTGCCTACAGGTCACAATTTTAAACCGATCTTCACGAAACTTTACCAAATGGTAGAGTTCGTGGTCCGACAAAATCCTATATATTTTTGGGGTCAAAAGGTCAACATAGGCCAAAGGTCAACCACTTTTTTCAAATTTCGAAAATCCTCAATTTTCATCCGATTGACTTGAAATTTGAAGAGGATTTACATATCGGCTTACTGAATTCAACCACCAACTATTTTTGAGATTAGCTTAGGCCAAAAGGTCAACGTAGGCCAAAGGTCAACCACCTTTTTAAAAATTTCTAAAATCCCCAATTTTCATCTGATTCACTTGAAATTTGAATGGGATTCACATATCAGCAAACTGAATTCAACCACCAACTATTTTTGAGATCACCATAGGCCAAACGAGCAACATAGGCCAAAAGTCAACAACAATTTCAAATTTCTAAAATCCTCAATTTTCATACGATTCACTTGAAATTTGAATGGGATATACATATCAGTTAACTGAATTCAACCAACAATTATTTTTGAGATCAGCATAGGCCAAAAGGTCAACATAGGCCCAAGGTCAACCGCATTTTTTCAAATTTCTAAAAGCCTCAATTTTCATCCGATTGACATGAAATTTGAATAGGATTTTCATATCAGCCAACTGAATTCAACCACCAACTATTTTTGAGGTTAAAAGGATGCTCTACTGAGTGCCATTCCACTTTGTTCTGTTTTGCCAAGTGACGCTCCATGAGTGATTTTTCATTTGTTTGTTTGTTTGTCTGTTTGTCTGTCTTTGTCCGCATAGAATAAATACAATTTTCTCTGCAACTGTTTGGTGCGATTGACAGGAAATTTTCACCATAGGTGCAACTCCACCTGTATAATTTTTTTATGATAATTATGACGTCATAGGTCATGTGGTTCGGCCGCCAACTTGGAAAAACCGAAAAACTTTGCGCCTCTATATCTCCGAAAGTGCTGAATGAAAAAATTGAGACATGCTTCATTGTAAATAACTCTCCATGGGGAATAAAATATGTTAATGATGATGTCATAGGTGCCTCCATTATGACGTCATCATTCGACAAGTACAAAACTTCATGCAATCAAGATGCAATTTCTTGAGCACCATGTCAGCATAAACTGGTGGAGAAAAAAAAATGATGACGTCATCGGTCACGTGGTTCGGTCGCCATATTTGTTTTAACACAAAAGCCTTAAAAACCACTGAAAATACATCCTGGCGAGGGTTTGCAATCTCCGATTGCTCTTTTTCTTGTTATATATTTGTAAATGATAGGCTAAAAGGATTGGCATTTCTTGGACTTTTTTGAGTATCTCGTTATAATCATTTTTGAACTCCCCTTGTTATACGTTAAACAGCAGAGTCAGCTTTATGTCAAATAAATAGCAGAGAGTATATATATCGTCATTGCCTTTACATCCTTAGTACAAGCTGTAAAATAATCATGTCGTGCCATGCTTAGCAGATGGTAAAAAAAAAATTATGCAGTAATGGCTGGAAAAATGTGACAACAGGCTACCTTAACCCTTTGAGTACGGATGACGTCCAGTGCCGCAACCCGCGAAAAAGTTTTGTGCACGGAGACGTTACTACACGTCATCGACTATACCTATAAATAGATCGTCAGTACGTGGTTGCATTCGCGTAATGCCAAATTAATCCCGTACCGGGGGTATTTTTATTTAAAAAAAAATCCCGTACTCAGAGTTAAGTGACAACAATTTATGTCAACAAAATAATATGATCCTGACAAGCAAATGATCTTGCCAAGCGACATTTACGGCAATACAGCACACATCCTCCAAAGATGCTGCAAGCAAATGATTCTCCAAACTTCAAAGTTTGTTCAAACACCAAGTGTCATAAATGAAGAAAAATACTTCAATTATATAATCACCTTAATCTGTCTTAAATGTGATCCAATTAATCCATTTCATTGCAATTGAAAAATCTGATTGGAATTAAGGGTAAATTAAATATTTTAAAATAAATTTATTATTTTATTTGAAATGAGAATATGTAAAATTTATATGTAAAATATGTAAATTTGTTATTTCTTCTTTAATCAAAAGTAATGCGACTCATTAACTCTCCCAATCTGACCTCAAAACTCGACCCACTCAAATTACACCGCAAAGTTGGCTCTCTTTTTCTTTTCTACAGATATTACTTCGGTTTCTACTTCTACTTCCTGCTTGTATACCTCCACCATTAGCTAGACCACGGAATACTCGACATGCCACTACATCGCATGATTATTGTGTGGCCATTGGCAACTCAAGGGTGGGTCGTTATGATGTTTGTTTCTTCCCCTCCACTGCCAAACTCTGCAGCTCTTTACCTTCTCATGTCTTTCCAAACACGTATGATCTTCCCCTTTTTAAAAAGCAGATTGTCTGCTTTCTCAAAAACTCCTAGACTATTCTCTCTTTCTTCACTTTTCGATAAATGCAGCTCTTTTATTTAGGCCTGGCCTCGATAAAAGTAGACATAAACACAACAGATGTTTCTCCTTTTTGAGTGTACAACACAGAACATGAGAAAACAACACAAACAAAAGATTTGTAAACAACACAAAAGTAAACACATGGGGAAAACGGAAAATTTGTGGTGGAGGAGGGGAAGGGTTGTTTAACGAAACGAAACTGTATTTATCTTATGTGTGTGTACCTATAGTGCGTCCCTTGGAAGATTATCGGTGTTAATCTTTCATACCTGTATAGAGTGGTCGAGTATTGCGTGCCACGATATATTGCGGCCTAGTTCTTTAAGCTTCCTACCTGGAGGCTTGTTTTCTCTCAGTGGTCGATTGTGGTCCTTCGACTCTCGTTCTCTCAGGTTTTCCCAGTCTTTTCACCCCATACTTCCTCGTTTAAAATCTTAACTAAAAAAAACCAAAAAACATTTCCTTCTTTGTTCTTTTCGTTCGTTCGTTCTTCGACCACGTGTTTCACCCCCATTTCACCCCCATTTTCACGCCATTCCCCTGATTTGTTTTGCCCTGTTTTTTTTGCTGACATCTTTTGCCCTGTTCACGTGACTCGTGGTTGTCCCTCTAGGCTCCCTCTCCCTGTTGGTATTTTTGTGAATATTAGATTGTTCTTCTTCACCGTTCTGTTTAAATATGTTTAAACTTTCCCCTGCAGTGTTTTATTCAGTATTACAACACGCTGTTTTTCTTCCTAATTAAAAGGCTCTTTTCAATTTCCTCTCCAACTCATTCCACTTCCAAAAAAAATTCAATCTCTTATAATTCTAAATCACATTCATTCCACCCCTCCTCTATCGTTCTTAAACGGATCGCTAACTTGAAAATCACAATAAACCCAATTTGTTATAAATGTTCGTCTTTCATTAATCATCCACTTTCTAAACTACCCCCTTGCCCCTCCCCTCCAAATCACCCCCTTGCACCTCCCCTCCTAAACTCCCCCCTTGCCCCTCCCCTCCTAAACTCCCCCATAACCGCTCCCCTTCAAAACTCCCCCCCAACCCCTCCCCTTCAAATCTCCCCCCCCCCTACCATCCCTCTCCAATTCTCCCCCCTCCCACCTCCTTCTCAAAGCTACCTCCTCCTGACTTCATCTCCCTTCTATCTCATACCTCCACCTCCCCCAACCTTCTACTTTCCTCTGCCACCCCTCAAAGAACCCCTCACTGTGCCTCATCCCATCACCATCAAACCTTTCGTCCTCACCCTTTCCTTCCTTGTAATTCTTCTGTAATCTCTGACACACTATCAACTGCTCTCCCTACCTCCCCATCTCATCCTCCATCTGACCCTACCCCTCCACTCCCCTGTCCTGCACCCGATGCTCCCCATCTCCCCTCATTAACGATATGGACCTCAAACATCCAGGGCCTTCGCTCAAACCTGATTGATCTCTCCATTCAGGTTGCTTCTGACAATCCAGACTTGATCTGCTTAACAGAAACTTTCCTCCTTCAAGATGTTTCTGATTCCTTAATATCTCTTCCTGGTTACGCCCTCCTCCGGTATGATAGACCTGAGCCTCGTCCTGGTGGTGGGGTTGCTATCTTTATCAAAAACTCTCTTCCTCACTCTCCTTGCACTGCCCTCTCTCCACCCCACCCCCAGGAGTACCTCTGGCTATGGCTTCATCTCCGCTCCCACCTTTTGTCCATATGTGTTCTGTACCATCCTCCAAACAGTGATGACTCCATTTACATGTCGCTGTCTGACAACATGGACCAACTTCTATCAACTCATCCAAACTCTCTCTTCCTCATATGTGGCGACTTCATCTGTCATCATGCCAGCTGGCTGGGTGTGGGTTCCGCTTTCTCACCAGCCATGGCACCTCAGCAAAGGACTTCTGTGACTCATTGGGACTGTCATAATCTGTCAATTTCCCGACCCGGGTCTCAGTCAATGGAGTATCTTCTCTTCTAGACTTGGTTATGACCAACTTCCCTGAAAATGTCTGCTGCTCTTCTTCTGCTCCAATCGGTTCTTCTGATCATGTGCTTGTTAAAGTGGACATCTCTCTGGCCATTCTCAAAGAGCATCCTCAGCGCCGAGGAGTCTGGCATTTCACTCAGGCCGACTGGCACGGGCTGCAAGCAGCCATCAATCATCTGGACTGGTCTCCCATCTCTACTACCTCTGACATAAATTCTTCCTGGGAATTCTTCCAAAGCAAACTGCTCTCTCTCATGCACAGATTTATCCCATCCCGTCTTCAGTTGTCTTACCCTTCCTCCCGTCCATGGTACACTGAATCTTGAGGTGAGGCAGTTGCACTGAAACAACTTGCCTTTGCCTCTTGGAAGGCAAATCCAACTGAAGGCAATCTCAGTTCCTTCCACCAACCTCGGAACAAGTGTGTGTCCACCCTCAGGAGTGACAGGAAGCACTATCTCTCCACACTCAAGAATGAACTCTCAAACCTGTCTCCTTCCTCCAAATCCTGGTGGCGTCTGGTCAAATCCGTTTCTGGTGTTTGTTCCCCCTCCATCCCCTCCCTCACCTCAAATGGCTACACAGTTGACACCGCACGTGACAAAGCCGAATGCCTCCACTCTGTTTGCCTCAAAATCCTGTGTCCCAAACCCATCTCTCTCTGTTCCCACCTTACCCAGTCAAACCCAACTGCTCCTGGACTCTGTGTCCTTCTCTCCTGACAAGGTGGAGAAGTTTTTGTCAAACCTCGACTCTGATTCTGCAACTGGACCAGACGGCGTCAGCCCAGGGGTCCTAAAATCCTGCTCTGCCGCTCTATCTCGCCCTCTCTCTGTTATTTTCACCCTCTCTTTTTCTCAAGGTCATCTGCCAGCATCTTGAAAATCAGCTAACATTACCGCTTTACACAAAAAAAGGTGCAAAACAGATCCTAGCAACTACAGACCAATCAGCCTGCTCCCAATTATCAGCAAAGTCATGGAATCCATCATTGTTTCGGATATCAAATCCTTCCTCTTCTCCAATGGCTTGATCTCCGATCATCAATTTGGATTCAGACCAGGTCATTCTACTCTCGACATGTTGCTTCTGCTGTCTCAACAATGGATGGAGGTCCTCAATGCCAAACAGGAAATTAGAGCTGTCTCCCTCAGACATATCACGTGCCTTCGATATGGTCTGGCACCCAGCTCTGGCACCCAGCTCACCAAACTCTCCTCCTATGGTATCCATGGAAATCTCCACGCTTGGCTTGCGGACTTCCTCTCTGGTCATAGTCAACGTGTGGCCCTGAATGGCTTTCTCTCATTGCCCCTTCCTGTTCTGCCTGGAGTTCCCCAAGGTAGTGTTCTGGGCCCTGTGCTTTTTCTGGTCTTCATCAACGATCTCTCCAACTCTCTGGGAAATCCTCTCTAGCTCTTTGCTGATGACTGCACTCTCTGCCGCTCCATTCCTCATCCCTCAGATTGGCAGCCCGCAGCCTCCTCACTCTCTGCAGACCTGGACAAAAGCACAGACTGGTCAAACAAGTGGAACATGTCTTTCAATCCTGACAAATCTCACACTCTTACTGTGTCTCTCCGAAAAGACCGACTGGAAAACCCTCCCATCTACTTTCTCAACAATCCTCTCCAAGAATTTCTGTCGCTCAAGCTTTTGGGTCTCACTATCTGCCATGATCTTTCTTGGGAAAACCACATTTCCAAGCTGGCTTCCAAAGCCAGTCGCCGACTGGGCATCCTCCATCATGCGAAGTCCTTCCTTGGCACACCTGAGCTCACCACATACAAGGCTTTCATCCGCAGCTCAATGGAATACTGTTCCCCCCTCTGGGCTGGTGCTCCTGCCTCACACCTCGCTCGGCTTCACGCTGTTGAAGCCAAAGCTTTCAAAATCATTGGAATCTCCTGCGATGAAGCTAACTCCGAGGGCCTTTCACTCACTCACCGCAGGCAGGTTGGTGGTCTTTCTGTCGTCTACCGACTCCTCTCCGGCCTTGCTTCCCCAGCTCTCTCTGTGCTCTGTCCCCCAAATATTGCTCCAGGTCGCACAATATCTGCCAGCAACCCTCTTATGGTTAAACTGCCAAAATCAAGGCTCTCTGCTCACCTTCACTCTGTCATTCCCCTTTTCTCCTGCCTCTGGAACAAACTCCCCCACTCCCTTCAATCCCACTCCTCCCTCCAGGACTTTAAAACAGCTGTTCACCACCATCTCTTGTCTTCTCCCATCCAAAACCTTGATCTTTTCTACCCCCGCTAATTCATCCCAGATACACTTTTTCGAAATTCAAACTTCTTTCCTGAAAGTCCTTGCAGTGTCGATATGTTTTATACCTCTCCCACCTCCCCCCAAGCCCTCCCCCTCCCACAGTTCTCCCGATGTCCCTGCTCTCAAATGTCGTGTTTGTGTCCTTCCCCCTCTCTCCAATCTTGTCCATCGCTCCCCTTATTTTGTGTTTTATGTGTCGGGTTGTGTCGGTTTGACTTTTTGTCTCTTTCACGAGCCTCGATCTTGTATACAAAAAAAAACAAAAAAAAAACGAGGGAGAAAAGATCATGGTTGTGGATTGGGGATGATCTGAGATGGTGGTGAGCAGCTGTCTTGAAGATTTGGAGGGAAGAATGAAATTGAAGAGAATGTGGAAGATGGTCCCACAGGCAGGAAAAAGAGGAACATATGAGAGTAGATGAACAGTGATCCTGGATTTTGGGAGTTACACTAAAAGAAGGTTGCACCCTGCAAAATAAGGAGCACGGATCATGAGCTCTCAAGTCACTCAAGTTCAGACTGAACTTCTTTGAGAGGATTGCTAAGAAAGTAGATATAAGGGTTTGCCATAAGGTCCTTCCGGAGAGAGTGAGAGCGTGAGGTTTAACCGGATTAAAATATATGTTCCAGGTGATTGACCAGTTTGTGATGTTGTCAAGGTCTGAAGAGAGGGAAGAGACTGCAGCCTGTCTCTATCTGAAGGATGAGGGGTGTCACGGCAGAGGGTAGAATCATCAGCGAAGAGATAAAGAAGATTTTCCAGAGATTCAGTGAGCCAGGATAGCCTGGAGGTATGCACACTCCCTCTGAGCTGTCTAGCCTGGGTTCTAATTTTAGCCCATCTAAAAAAATGTCATATTGGTGTTTTTCGCACCAATGGCGAGGTATCAATGTGTATGCTGTCCCTCGGACGGACATTAAGCTGGGTATCTCAACTGCCAGCATTAGTTGGTGGATCCCAAAGATTCCACGGTGTCTTTCCCAAAGAGCAGGCGAGCCATCCCCGGCATCCTGAACACATTCAAATTTCTGGCCCTGACTACCGCTGAGAAGGCAAACCACCTCGTGTAATCCTTGCTGCTTTGGCAGTTTAGGAACCTGGAACCTGCGTTTGGTCAGAACACCAGAATGAAGAATGCACACGAGACCTTTGTTCTCACATGTCACCAAAACTGGTTAGTTTACACTGCTAAGAATCCATTACAATGAAATGTCTTTACAATTAATGATCTTTTGGATGAAAAACTATTCACAAGATAATTGTAAAGAAAAAAAAAAAATCAATTTCATTATGCAATTTTTGAAGGATTTTTTAAATCAAATTTGTTTTGTTATTATCTTACTATAATTCACTAAATGTTGCCCGGTGTTGGCTTAGCGGTTAGGGTGCCGGCTTGGGATCCTAGGATCCTGGGTTCGAATCCCGGTCGATTGCTGAATTAACGCCAGGGGGGTTGACTCAGCCTGTCATCCTTCCGAGGTCGGCAAATTGAGTACCAGCTTGCTGGGATGAATGATCACGGTGTGTACCCCGATTTAGAATAGGTACACCGTATCCCTGCGCATCCTAAGAGCGTGACCAAGGGTTGGCGTCAGGAAGGGCATCCGACCATAAAAACATTGCTTCAAACAGGGAACCATGATTGTCATGGGGCCCGCAAGGCTAACCCCTGCTCTAGCGGGGAAAATGGCCTTAAAACGATCATTCATTCATTCATTCAATTCACGAAATGTCCGTCCGTCTGTCCGTCCATCTGTCTGTCCGTTCGAAGGTACCGCAAAAATGGCTGAACTGATCGCAACGATATTTTGGGTGGGTAATCCTGGGATCTAAAATAGGCTATATTGTTTTTCCAATTTCAGCTTTGGCCTCCAACAATTTCAGGTTTGGACTCCCGCATAACGTTATTTTCCTGGATGCCGCACAAATGGCTGCATCGTTCGCTGCACCGATCGGACCCGGTGACCTCGGACAAAGACCTTTTGTAAGGACATGGGTTGAATCCCTGCTTGAGAGAATGCCAACCCCCTCCCCGCCATCACAGCCGTCTCTCCAACTCACAATCCCACAAGATATGTGGAAAGGACGACCCAAAACCAATTATCTTCTTTTTGATTCGTATATAAACATCATTAAAAGTAAATAATGACCTCGGCCAAAGTTCAAACGACATGAGTTTATTCTCTACATGAGAGAATTCCACATAGCTATTTGGGCAGTGTATAAGCTAACAGATCGCTGTCTCCATCGATCTTGCCAAGGCCATAACACTATCGGCTCAAAATCCTTTTAGCTGTTGACTTGGTAGTTTTTACAATGAAGGAAACATTAACAATGTTGTTAAAAGTTTATTTTGTGATTAATTGGTGATTGGGGTTATGTTGTTTGGAATGAAAAAGATATCGAGTTCAAGTAAATGACGACATGCCGTGATGGTTTCTATTTTCTGAACGTGAACTTCGCGGATCACCACATGCAGACTCGCCACGGACCCATGATCGATGTTTCTATACGTGAACGTACCCGTATGTTTGCGAACGGGTACGTTTTTCATGGACGTCTTTCACGAACTTGCTGTCCATGTCTGATGTGTGACTGAGGGTGCTACAGGAATGTGGAATTTATTGGTTTCATGCTTTAGCATTCACCGTATCTGCATTGCCTGTTTGCTTCTGGCCTCCCACCCGTGCGTATCAGGTAGACAAATGGCTTCCTCACTAGTTTGATGAAATTAATCTCAAGGTTTATTAATTTTAAAATGGGTCGGTCTCAGGAAATGGGTCGGTCTCTGCAAGACGTTGGTCCTCTATGTTACTAACTTTTCATTTTAAAGGAGGTCGATCTCCTGGGTAAAATTTTAAAGGGGGTAAAATTAGTTACATTAACTTTAAAAGGGGTCAGTCTCCTGTATGTTACAACAATTTGTCTATTTTTTACATTCGTGCAATACTTAAAGAGAGACTTGCAGGTAGAGACTTGCAGGTAGTTTGTTTGGAAATCGACTATTCCTGTGCAGACAAAAAGCATACCAATTACTTTTCGAATTCTCATCATCTTAAGCTCAGTTCCATAATTTAAACGTAAGAATATAATGCTTAAAATAGGGATGATAATAAGTTCAAAGTACAAGATCTCAAATGATATGTCATCCTTGATAATTTAATGACATCGTTGCACAATTACAGCTGGAATGAATTCTCATAAAATAGAAATTGGTCATAAAATTGAGAGGCTTTCAAATATCATTTTCAAATCCTTTGACATAGATAAATAAATTAAATAGTCAATGAAACTTTAATCCGAGTCGAACTAACGTCTCAAATTCGAGCTGGAGTAATAGGGGTCATAAAAATAAGAAGGCTGTTAAATAATGTGATTGAAAAATTGGCAGCTGTCATTTAAAATACGTGAAGCATTCTCAGCATCAGTTATTTCGAAATCGTCATAAAGCTTATGCAAGATGGAGAGAAGCAAGACGTTATCATTATGGTTATATACTTGGTTTTGCAAATAATTAAATAGCAACAGCTCACCTAGAAACTATAAATATTCTCTTTTACATTTCACATTGCAAGTTATAACTGATTTTATGGCTGGATTTAGCGAGGGAACTGCTTTCGATCTGCTTGTTTATTCTCACCTTGTCCTTGTTTAACTCAATGTTGTTTCTCGGATCCAACAAGGTCTCAAAAGATCAAGCATATTACATGTTAATTTTCACAGAGGAGTTTTCAAATAATTCCACAGTACATGAAAATAACTGGAAGCTGCCATTGCTCTCTTGGCTGAAAGAGCAAGTTTGGCCTCCCTTACCTTCCTTTCGCTTTGCTCTTCGAAATGTTTTGTCTGTCACTTTAGAAGTAATTCGTTTTACTCCTTCTTTTCCTTGACCTGTTTTTCACAATTCCTTTGCTTTGGTGAAGCTCTCTTTCTTGACAAGTTTTTTTTGATAACTGCTTTTTAAATTCCTCCCTTGCCCCTTCACCTCCTCCAGACCCCCCCAAGAGCTTTTTTTTTCTCTACAAGATTGTTGCTCATGGAAGAATGAGGTTATGGAGGGCATGAACTGACGGGAGGAAACGGAGCAACTCTTGGACGCAATAGGCAAGCGAATGAATGAATAGGAAAAGGGAGAGAGGAAGGGAAGAGACGCTGCGACCTATACAAGTGAGTGGATTGGGTTAGGCAGGGTTAATCGGGTAATAAAGATTGTGGGTAAGGAAGAGGGAATGACATGAGATGGAGGTGCAGTGCAGATGACCTCTGGATGATATGAGTTGCAGTGAGCCTACATTTTGGAGTTGTAACCAGGAGGGTGTTACTGAAAGAACATGTACATCCTGGAGTTGTTTGGGAGGGTCAGAGGTGCAAGAGTGCAGAACAAGCGGTAAAAAAAAACAAAGGTCACAGACCGGCTTGTGATGTGAGCGAAACAGACCTTGTGCTTCAGCGTCATCATGGAAGATTCCAATTTATTGAGAGCTTTAGATTGCAAATTATCCAGGAGAGACAGATGTGATGCTGAAGTGTCAGCCTATAGGGCAGAGCAGTGCTTTATTGAGCTACAGACAAAGATCTTATATACTGTGAGTTCAGATTTTTTTTTTTTGGAGCTCACCTGAAACATAGTTCCGGGGAGCTTATGGTCCGTCCTTCAGTCCATCAGGCGTTAGTCCTTCAGTATGTAAACACTTGCAACTTCTTCTCCTAAACTCCTGATGGAATTTTGACCAAACTTGGCTAAAATGATATTTGGTCTGTTGCAACTCAAGTTTGTTCACGGCATTAATTCAGGGTCTATGGAGGTATACGGGGGGGGGGGGGGGGAGGGGGGCCAAAGTGGGCCCAGGTTTGACCACCCCAGAAATAGGTATTTGCTTTCTTCTCTGAAACTACACACACAATTTCGATGAAACTTGATCACAACCTTCATCACCCGTGATGTACCAAAGTTTGTTTGTGGCATTAAAAAAATCTGGCCCTGGGGGGTTGATGGTGGAGGGGAAGGGGGTCGTAGGATTGCCCCCCAAAGTTAGTATTTTCTTTCTTCTCAGAAACTACACATACAATTCCAATGAAACTTAACAACGATCCGTTCATCACCTGCAATGTACCAAAGTTTGTTCACAGCATGAAAAACAATTGAGATTTAAGTGGTGTGTGGAGGATTTGACCTCTAAAATAGGTATTTGCTTTCTTCTCCAAAACTACACATAACATTTTGATGAAACTTGATCAGAATCTTCATCACCTGTGATATACCAAAGTTTGTCCACAGCATTAGAAAGATTGGGGTCTTCGGGGGTCTACAGGAGGGGCAGAGGGTGGGGGGGGGGGGGGGAAGTTTCCCCCCAAAATAGGTATATTTTGTTTGTTTGCTTAAAGTCGTAAGATTATGGTAGTACGATTCTACATGCTGCCCTGTCTCCTAGCAACCATTGAAATTGGTATAAAATACCGTGATACTCTTTAAAATACCTTTATTTGGTGTAGTATCTGGTTTTGTTCTACCAGGTGAGCGCCCAGGGGTATTGGCCCTATTTTTGTTCAGGAAAGACATGAAATGATGGAGGATGCCTTATCTGTGATAGGCTTTGGAGGTCAGCTTTGCTACATAGTTAGCCCAGAAAAGGTAATGACCGATGGTGATGGCTCGAGGTTCAAGAAACCGAACCTTTCCCATGGCTGACCAAGGAAATAAATGGTTTGTTGATCATGATTTGTTTAATGACCTTTCTGGAGTGACAGAATGTAACTGAGATTTTACAGGATTGAAGGACATGTTCCATTTATCAGACCAGGATCAATTTGATTCCAGATCAGCAGCGAAAGACGCAGCTGCAGTTTGCCTTGCAGTGGGAAGGGGAACTGTATGACGCAATGTGGAGTCGTCTGCAAAAAGGAAGAGGGTTTTCCAGAGCATCTGACAGGTCAGTTATGTAGTTAAGGAACAAGACTGGAGCCAAGACATCACATTGGAGCACTCTGGCCTACACAGTTAGTTGATAGCAACACGTTGACTCAGCATGTGGAGGAAGTCAGAAAGGCAGGTGCATAGTTGGCCTTGTATGCCGCCAGCAGTGAGCAGAATAGAAAGCTGGACAGTGTCAAATGCCTGAAATATGTCCATGGAGAAATTATATTATATTCTTTGACATTTAGGGCCTTCAACCATCGCTGAGAGAGGAGCAGCAGCATGTCCAGAGTTGAATGATTGTGATGAAATTCAAACTGATGGTCAGAGATCAGGCTGTTTGAAAACAGGAAAGACTCGACATCAGCAGCAATAATGGATTCCATGACATTGCTTATAATTGGAAGTAATCTCACTGGTCTGTCGTTGATAAGATCAGTTTTTTGCACCCTCGTGTGTTCTGGAGTGATGTTTACCGACTTACAGGAAGACAGGAGGGCAGCCATATGAGAAGGATTGACTGATAAATGTAGACAGATGAGAAACAAGAGCAGCAGCACGTCAGATTTGAGAGCATGAACACTGTTTAATATTTTCATGAAATTAGAAAGCTGACAAACTACCAGTCCTGCTCCAACGGTTGCACCTGCCTGAAGCCTTCCACAACATTGTGCAAAAAAGTGAATACAACACTTTAATAATCAATTCTGGCACACAGGTAATTAATGATCCAGGTTAGGATTGTGGATATAATGGCTTACCATAAGTGGAGAGAAATGCAAATGAATCTGTAGAACAAATTTGTAAAAAAATAAATAAACGGATGACAAGGAAAGGAATAGAAAGAGAAGATTTAAATAATTATGTGACAAATTATGGAGATGAAGTAGTAGGTATGAGATGAATTGAAATTAAACAGATAAATCTCAGCATGTGTATATATGTAGGCCAACCCAAAACATCACCAACTCGTTAAAGCAGATTAACAGCTCAAAGTAAAGCATGACCTGAGACTAGCGGAAGAAAATAATTATGAGCAGACAGACAGAGACAATGAAAAATTGGGATTAGAAAGTAGAAGAAAAGAAAGACATAGGAAAAGAAAATTCCCGCAGTTCATCTCCACTCTTTTCTTCACATCGGGGTTCTCCGTTTGCCTGTCAGAACGCCTGCACGTTTGCGAGTTTGGGCCTAGGCTGGCTTTGGAGCCTGCCACATAATTACTGTCGAGAGAAAAGGCCTCAAATTGCCAGCTGACACACGGCACGATTTGCTCAGCAATAACTCACCACCAGCAGACAGTGCCTGCCACACACCCGCCATTCAGCGGCATTCGCCCGTGACTCACTCCACAACTGCTTTCATCCTGGGAGCGGCAACCACGCCGCAAGGTTACCCAACAGGGAGCTGCATGAGCAGCAAGAAAAGAGGGAAGGGTGCGTGGAGGGCCAGACAGCGCGCAACGGTTACGAAGGTCCATTTGGAGCATCTTTTAGGTTTGGCATTCGTTAGGTGTCAAGGGCCCACTGAAGCCATGGGGTGGAGCAGAGTGCATAAAGTAGAGGCTAAAATACATTATGCAGCAAGAGATAAAGAAGGCAGGGAAAGACCGAGACCAAATAATGAACATCGAGTCAAGAGATTTGGAGAAGAGAAGGTAGAATATAGAACTTAGACTGAGAGATGTAATGGTTTGTCTGTTAGAGCGTCTACTTGGAGTTTGGGAGGTCGACGCTTGGCAAAGAGCACAGACAAACAACCATAGGATGTCAACCCTTATGCAGGCTGCATGAGACAAATGGCCTCCTCATGTTTTGAAGTTCTTGAAAGGAAACTTAGTTTTCATTTTCCTATTTAACTTTGAAATGAGAGAAATTCAGATAGAGAGCTCAAATATGATCAAGTGTGTGTGACAGTCTTACCCAGAGATTGTCATCCCTCTGGTAGCGCCTCCAATTCGTCCCACTATCACTGTAAAGCAGTTGGTAGCGCAGCAGCCATTCAGGACTTCCGTAGCGGCCCTGCGTGCTTACTGCCGTAATGCGTACACGCTCACCCAGATCCAGCTGTAGCCATGGTGCTGAGTCTCCATCAGATGGAGACCACCCACCAGCACCTGCCAAACACAGGCATATGTTAACAGTATTATGCAGACATCCTTCAACAGAGCACTCTTGTTCACTGTGAGCACCCCACAGTTTGGAGGCGATTGAAAACCATCACCAATAATAGTTGATCGTACTACTAAATTGGTGTGTCAATGCTATGGTCTGATAGCAACGCACCTGTCAATTTGCTAGTGATTTCGGAGCGTTTCATATGCAGGTGTGTGAGCATTGTTACAATTTGTTATTGGAATATTAAAAGCTTTGTTTTCAACTATATCTCCAAACCGAGTTTCATTCCTTTGAGAAAAAGAGTGCTAGAGCATAGGTTCTTTTTCTTTGCATGGAACTACCCCCAATAGAAGGCAGGATAGCTTGATTGGTGTCAGGATTGATGATGAAAAAGAGTAAAATATGTGAGTTCCATATTTTTCACTTAAATGGCTTTGTATTATATTTGGTAAAAACAGTAGCAGAGATTTTTTTCCAGCCAAAACAGGTTTTATTGTTTTGGCACCAGAATCTTCAGACCCAAATAAAGTTGGCAGAGCGAGCACATTACGTCTGTAGTTCTAGAAAAGTTCGAAGAAAAACAGATTAATTTGAATTGACATAAGGCCATTGCACCATGGAGGATACAGTTCTTTGGCGAGACAATGAGGTGGAAGGTGGGTATAGGAGGTTAGCTACCAGTCCCATTTGGTACCACTTTCTCATAGGCATTGAAACCCCATGAAACCCCATTGAAACCTTTGAAACCCCATTGAAACCCCATGATCTCTTTCAACTAGAGCAATTCGACTGTGTCGCCAATATGCCTCCACATAGTCCCTGTCCATGACAACGGGTATGGTATATGCCCTCATTGACTGTCCAAAAATAAACACATTTGATTGAAATCCCTTCAGCTGTACTCAAGTATCACATCTTTGTCATTACATTTTGTCATGGCATGACCAGACATGACAGGGTTCACATCGATCAGTGAAGCAGTTTTGAGAAGGGTTGTTTTTAAATATCAGCTTTCAAGCGAATATGGCTGCCAAACCACATGACAGAGGACATCAAAAATGTACACTCTGCATATGTATTTGGTAGGGGATCACGTTTGTGAAGTTTCGTGCTGATCGGATAAGGTTCGTTTTTCTATGCAAGATGGCTGCCAAACCACGTGACCTACAAGATCATCATTTTAAAACTATATCCATCAATGGTGTTAGATGATATTTGTAAAGTTTCGCATCGATAGGGTAAGTGGTTTCTTAGATATAATTTTTTCATTTTTTTTCTGAGATATAATTTATTATTTTCTCTTTCAATCCAATATTGCTGTGACACCATGTGATCTATCAGGTTTTTGTGATCAACTTTTAATCGCCATGCCTAGTCGATGACACATAAAGTTTTGAGTCGATCGTTTTGGTGGTCTGGGAGAAGGCGTTTTTTAAAGGTTTTAGGATAAATCCAATATGGTTGCCAAACCATGTGACCTATGATGTGATAAATGTAATATTTCAATATAAGTGGGTCATAGATCATATGCATGCAATTTCAGATTTTTTAGGATAAGGCATTCAATTAAAACATTTATGGCTGGTATACCACTTCAGCTATGATGTCAAAATTATCATAAAACATTCTACATGTGTGTCGCTCCTACCCTGAAAGTTTTGTCTCAATTGGACATGTGGTTGCTGAGAAAAACGAGGTTTAGCCCATACGGACGGACGGACGGACAGACGTACGGACGGACGGACGGACAACCCGAAAACATAATGCCTCCGGCCACCTTCGGGGGAGGAGGCATAAAAAGATTCAGACTCTTAGGCCAATATCGTGGTCAGATAAAATGAAGACTCTTCCTAGTCTGTAACTGCCTTGAAGGTCAGCTAAAACAAAGCTACAAGGCCTGCCTGACAATAGACAAAAACATAGGGGCAATACCCATGGTGCTCACCTGGTAGAATAAACAGTATACTGCACTGACTAAAGGTATTTTAAACCAGTTTCAATGGTTTCTAGAAGACAGGGCAGGATGTAGAATCATACCAACATAATCATAAGACTTTAAACAAACAAAAAAAAATGGGTAGAGGAGGAGGTTAGCTGTCAGGATTGATGATGTTAGCTACCAGACCCCCCCCCCCCCCCACCCCCGACCCCGTATACCTCCTCAGACCCCAACTTTTGTAACTCCTTGAACAAGCATTGGCACATCACAGGTGATGAAGATTGTGGTGAAGTTTCATCGAAATTGTGTGTGTAGTTTCAGAGAAGAAAGCAAATACCTATTTTGGGGGCGTCAAACCTGGACCCACTTTGACCCCCATAGACTTCGATTTTCTTAGTGCCGTGAACAAACTTTGGTACATCACGGGTGATGAAGGTTATGGTCAAGTTTCATCGAAATATTGTTTGTAGTTTCAGAGGAAAAAGCAAATTCCTATGGTTTTTTTGTGTGTGTGGGGGGGGGGGGGGGGGGGGTGGTTCTGACCTGGATCCATATGACCCCGGTAAATCCCCTTCGACCACAATTTGTTTTTATTGCCGTAAACAAACTTTAGTCGCGACACAACAAATATAATTTGTGGCAAGTTTGGTCACAATCCCTTCAGCGGTTTCAGAAAAGAAGTTGCAAGTGTTGACAGACAGACGGACGGACTGACGACGCGTCAGCATAAGCTCCCCTGAACTTCGTTCCAGTTGGGCTAATAAATTAATGTTAGTAAAGTCAATTTAAATCAAGTTGCTTTTTCTCCATGTTTTTAATTATGCTTTTGTGTATAGTTTATTTCTAGCGTGTAAGGCTATTTTGAGCATTTCCTCAACACAGGTGGTGAACAATGACAGGAAAAATATTTACATGCTGTGGACCTTGAATTATGAGCTCAAACTTCAGTTGCAATCCTCTACTAGACCCGACTCCTCTTGTAACTCAGAAGCTGGAAACTCAACAAGGCTTAGATACGTGACAACCAAGATAGTTGTGTTAATCATGACTTATCTCTTACCATTACATTTCCGTTTGCTATTGGCAGCTGCACATTTCATCTCACATAAAACTGACAGGTGAATTTTAAACTACCTACTGTTTAAATAGGCTGGTGCAATTTTGTTTTTAATAAAAGGAAATCTCCGGGATCCTCAAGTCAAGACCATTAAGGATTTTGAATGTTGCGTTTGCGTTCTGCGACTACTTCAGTCGGCACCTAAGAAGTTAGTGACTTTAGAAGTTCATGGAGGGTGATTTTTTTTTATGCGAAAACCCCAAAAAATTCCCATACACTAAAAACGATATCAGTTAGGAACCTAATATTTTGCGAAAATGTAGCCTAATGTTACAGAAAGACGTGACATGATCCACACTAATAATTACCTTAAATGAAGCGCTGAAAGTGTCGACCACCATGTTGCAGGCACAAATGCATTGTTTGCAGCATTCTCTCCTACACAGTGTTGCATTTCTTGGGGAATATTGGTGATTGTGTCACTAATTATTGCTTTTAATTCACCAAGAGTGCGTGGATTTGTAGCGTACACTATATCCTTCAAATATTCCCACAAAAAGAAATCTGGCGACGTAATATCTGGGGATCGAGGCCACAATGACTTGGGTACTACACGGTCACCAGAGTAGCGTAAGTTCGTTCATGGCACCATCTTGCTGAAACCTTCCTTGGTTGATTTTGTATTATGTAAGGTGCCCGAGAAACTCATGGATTATGTTGATGTAACATTCTGGGTTTACTGTTTCTGAGAAGAAAATTGGGCCAATAATTCTTGCCGACTTACAGCAAACCAAACACCAATTTTTGCAGAATGAAATGGCCTTTCATGTATTGCACAAGGTTGTTCACTTCGCCATAAACGAGTGTTTTGTGAATTTACATGCCCAGAAAGATGAAACCATGCTTCGTCTGTAAAAAAAAAACATAACATCCAAAACATTGTCCTGTTCTCTTACCATCATCTGGGGTCACTCACAGTAAGCTACACATTTCTCTTTATCTGGCTTCAGTAACTGATGCACTGCATGTGTTTTGTAGGGATAAAGTTTGAGTGTATTGACCGCCTTCCTTGCACTTGAATATGAACAGTGAGCTTGTTGTGCGGAACATCTCAGAGTTTTATTCAGGCTTGCTTCCATTCTTTCCTGCACTTCATCCACTTTCTCTGGTGTAAAAATACTTGGCTGGCGCATGTGGTTTTTAACTTTCACGCCCTGTTTCTCTGAACTGCTTCACCAGTTTCCATATCACTGATTTTGAAGGTTTCGTACGACCACCAAAGCGACTTCTAAATGCAATTTGACATTCCCTAAAGGATGCATTCTTGATGTAATGTTCGACGAGAAACACGCGTTCTTCCACAGTGAGCGCCATGGCGTGACCAAGTGAAAACCGTTAAACGTCACTGCCAGGTCACGTGATACCTGATAACTCACATGTATGTTTCAACTTTCTGTACCATTAAGCTACATTTCCACAAAATATTAGGTTCCTAACAGAATTACTTGTGGTTCTCGAAAAAAGAAAATCACCCTGTATTTCTTAATGTGATCCTTCGAGTGTAAAGTGCAGCAGGATCATTGTAGCATGTCGCTTGAAACTTTAAGCCAGGTAAAAGAAAGTAAAAGAAAATAAAAAAGGAAAGGAATCAAATTGTCCAAACAAGCAAGCTCGGAAATGTCTCTGAAAAATACAAGCAATTACATTTAAAGTCCATGGAGTTAAAAGGTTGTGATAACTTCCGCAATCATGACAAAGTTTTTTCTCATTTTTTAGCACCAGAAAACTTGCAGCTGACATTGAGTACAATTACAGTTCGTGTGCTCTTGTTCAAGTATGTGTGCGGTATCTCATTAATTATCATGGTCGAATCACAAAGCTTCTGTTGTTTTAAGTCATTTTAAGATTAACTTTTGTGTTTCAACAATCACATTTTAATGGCAATAATTTGCAATCAAACTAAAATATGCAATTTGGTGTCTGTCTGACCACAATACATTCGGTCGTTACTTATCCAATCTCAACCAAACTTGCAAAGATGATTGGGGTCACACGACGGAGGTTGCAGCGACTTAACTTGCGCCCCTTCCCCAAGGGGGTTTTCCGCCTTGGACGAACTCTGTGAATGCGTATGAATTGCTTATCTTGGTATTTTGTGGGACACACCTATGGGAAGTAAAATTATTATATATAACCACAAACTATTCAGTCAATTCTGTCCAACATATAATTATTGATTAGGCTACCTTTAACAGTCGCTGTTGTTGCTTAACACCAAACTGAAATTTTTTTTGGAGGAAACCCAACGTCCTGAGACATTCTTTGCTTATTGCGTCCCCCTCAGACTAACAGATTTAAGCAATCTCGACTTGATAGCCTTTAGGTAGGCCACTAGCTCCGTCGCAATTATCTTCAGCTAATAAAGGTGCTTAAATGAGTCTTGCCCATTGCCTGTCCAAATTTTCCCATTGCCTGTCCAAATTGCCTGTACAAATTTTCTAGCCATCAGATTACATGTGAACTGTATGTGGATTGTTCATAACTTATATGTTGGAGCCTCATATGTGATTTCTCCCAGCCATGGCTTCAAGTGTGACGTACAATATTTATATTGCCATTACGGCCCAACTGTGACTCTTATTCAATGCATAACCCCATGCGTAATGGTCGCCAACATTGTTTAATACTCATCTAAGGCAAATTTGGAGAAATTTGGAATACTTAAACATGGGCAGTGTAGAGACTAAAGGTTGCTGGTCTGCACATACAAGGCCTGCCTATTGCTTTTTTTCCTTTAACCATACCCAGAATGGCTGATTTCTCCAGACTTTCTTTGTCTGCACGCATGATATACCCATACCAACCCAGGCCCATCTCCGGTGTTTCTAGTTATTCAAAAATCTTTGAAACTATTCCTCACCCGTTTAACTGTACATGGTGTAATCGTCATGATAATGAGAGCTTTAAAAATGAAAGTGAAATAATGCAACAGTATTATCTTGAGATTTGATGTTTTTTAATTAAAACAAAAAAGTTTCCTTGTCATGTCCAACTTTAACATCCAAATAATGCCGCAGACGGGACACCATTTTAACATCGGTCCATCCGAGGGACGGAACACATATAAATGAATCGCCCTGTGTTGCGATGTGAAGGGAACTTTATTGGTGCAAATAATGTTTGTAATCATCAAAGGCATCCAAAATATTTTGGGTTTTTTTGTTTAATAGTTATAACATTTGACAGCATTTCATTTACCAAATTGGAAAGACATGATGATCCTCAAGACAAACGGGAAATTGAAAACTACAACTTGTATGAGCAAACCATAGATTTGTCGAAAAGTCCGACTGGATGATGCAAAAGGAAGCGCTCTCCCCTTTCAGCTGTCTTGTCTGGGTTTGGTTCTCGACCAAAACTATTATTGCCACATTGGTGCTTCACATGCAGGGCATTGTATGATAAAGTGTGCCGCCCCTCGGACGTGATGGTAAGTCTGCTAGCATCGATTCCTGGTGGTCGGTAATGATACTGCGGTGTCTTTCAAAGAGGAGTAGGTGATTTCCGCCAGTATACTTCCCCAAATTCCAAATCCCAGGACTGAATTAACGTTCAGCCCCTGAATAGGATTCTGGCATCCTATCACCAGAGAACATTGCCACGATGAGGAACAACAATGGGTTTGAAGATTTCTCTCGCTGAAAGGTAGGCCTTCCCGAGGGGTAGGTTCAGTGCTGCTAAAGCAGACGAATGGCGAGCAAATTACATTCTATGGTTTGTCATTACCTTCTCAGTGGTAGTCAAGACAAGAATGCGGAATTTGGCCAGGGTGTCAGTGACAATTGCCGACACTTCACTAAAGACACCATGGGATCTTTAATTCTACCAGCAGCAACCAATGCTGGCAGATGTGTCCCTAGTTGAACATCCCATCCAACAGACTGTGCACTCGATTATGCAACACGCTGCCTGTGGAACACCAGGATGACATTTTATTGTCGGACAAGGAACAATCCCAGACGAGACAGCCGAAAGGACCATACGCTTCCTCCGAGCTATCCTGCGCCAGACTGGTTTGAATATATGTCATGTAAAGAAAACATGCTCTGGTCGTTACTTGTTTGAGGCAATTATTAATTCGTTATGCATTTATCGATGTTTAAAAGAAGAAAATTAGGGTAATTTAATACAGGCACAAACAACATTAGTTTGAGCATACTTCACTGGTCCATACTTGAACCAGTCATTTTGAGGCTAAGGTGCTGCTTGCGGGTCTGCTTTGTTTATATATTGAGTACACCCCTTGAAGAATAAAATATTTTGTTTATGACATCCTTGTAAGGTCACTTGAACGACATCACATTGTGAACCAAGTACTGCTAAAGGTAAGGGCTTTTTGTAAGTGCCAAAAACACAATTTGTGTCCTACAGTGTTAAAGTATCCTTTCTATAATTCACAGACAGATGTGTATTTGTTTGTTACTTGCGAAAATCGAAGATTTTAAAACTATATTGGTTGGTCTTGTGCGTTATTACTTGGCAAAAAAAACCAATTGTTTTTGCAAGTATGTTGATCCCTCCGGTTTGTGTGTTTGTGCGTGTGTTTGTTGTGTGTTTGTCTGTCCGCTCACTTATACTTGCCTACAGGTCACAATTTTAAACGATCTTCACAAAACTTCACCAAATGGTAGAGTTCGTGGTCCGACAAAATCGTATATATTTTTGATGTCAAAAGTTCAAAAGGTCAACATAGGCCAAAGGTCAACCACTTTTTTCAAATTTCTATAATCCTCAATTTTCATCCGATTGACTTGAAATCTGAATAGGATTTGCATATCACCTTACTGAAACCAACCACCAACTATTTTTGAGGTCAACATAGGCCACATTTCTAAAATTGTCAATTTTCATCAGATTAACTTAAACTTTGAAGACGATTTGCATATCAGGTCACTGAATTCAACCACGAATTATTTTTGACGTCAAAAGTATTCTCTACTGAGTGCCATTCTACTTTGTTCTGTTTTGCCAAGTGACGCTCTGAGTGATTTTTCATTCTGTCTGTCTGTCCGTTTGTCTGTCTGTCTATCGCCTACAGGTCCCAATTTTAAACCAATCTCCACGAAACTTCACCAGATGGTAGAGTTGGTCATAAGGAAGAAGCCTATTGATTTTGAGGTCAAAGGTCATCTTGAGGTCCAATTTCTAAAATTTTCATTTTTCATCCAATTGACTTGAAAATTGAACAGAATTTGCATATTGAGTCAATAAAATGAGAAAACAACTATTTGAGGTCAAAAGTTAAAAGGTAAACTCAAGGTGAAACTTCTAAAATCATCAATTTTCATCTAAAAAATCGTCACTTTTCATCATATTAACTTGTCGATAATACAGCAATTACATAGTGTATCACTGAATTGGGAAACCAACTATTTGAGGTCAAAAGGTCAATGGTCAACTCAAGGTAAAACTTCTAATATCAATTTGCATCTGAAAAATCATCAATTTTCATCCATTTGACCCGAGCTTTGATTAATATGGTCAATTTTAATCTAAGTGAAAGACAATTCGATGTATCCATGGCAACCATTTGGGGGGGGGGGGGGTGTATTTTGCAGGTGTCATGCTCTGCACGACGTCTTCTTGTTTGCTTGTTTGTATGTTGGTTTGTCACGCTACTACTCCTCTGGTTCTGGGCCGATTACATCCAGACTTGCTACGTAGGATCAGCACCACCCCAATTGGTGCATAAGGTTGTTTTTCACCCTTGACATGACCCCAAATAATTAGTACATCATAACTCTTTGCCAATGGCCTTAGGGGTGGAGGTGGGATACAAATTATCGATGTGAATGTGTATCATGTAGCACCAGTTCCAGTTGGGAGAGGGTATTACAGGTGCGAGAGGCCATTTACTGTATTCCTATCACCATGTTTACCAGTGCAGTGAGATTATTTGAATTACACAGCAGGAGGTATTTTGAATTACACGTTTGAATAGGAATAATAACATAACCCCTCCTGGCCACTCCCGTGGGGACTGGATGCTTCTAGTATAATTCAATTTAAATAATATAAAGACTTTAAAGGTTGTAGAAAAAATTCCAGAAGTTTACTTCTGTTGATGCAGCGTCTTTTACACCACCTTATTTATGTCCTTTATGTTGTTCTCCTCCTCTCCCCTCTTAAAGGGGTGAGGTCTGATGGTACTGTTACGTGCTCCTCCCCAAACCCCGGTCACGGTGTACCTCCGAGCCCCGAAAGGAGTCACGGCAGAAAGATGTGTTACTCTGTGTGTCAATGACCAATGGTGAAACTACACCAATTGTTACCAACAAACAAGTATTGTATTAAGGTCACACAAGAATAACAGTACAATAACAATATTAATCAATTGTACAACCAATATATCATTCCTATGATGGTACCATCAGTTTCGTACAATGTAACTCACTGTGCTCCAAGTGAGCGAAAAGAACATCCCCAATGTCTCTATCCCGGCATCAAGCCAAAGTCAATCCACGCTCCAGTGATCATCAGAACGATGTCGTATCGAGTCCAGAATCCCGTTCAGTTGACAGTCACACTGCCAAAGATGGGCAAAGGTCTCCTCAAGAGGCGACTGGGAAATCACACCTTCGGGTATGGACGTTCAACGGCTCCCAATCGGCGAACCGCAAATTCCCACTCAAAATCCATGTTACACACACACACACACACACACACACACACACACACACACACACACACACACACACACACACACACACACACACACACACACACACACACACACACACACACACACACACACACACACACACAGTCACACACACACACACTAGGTTAACGTCTGGATGCGGTGAAATGGTTGAAGCGAGGTGAAGAGCCTAGAGCGATGCAAAATCGGGCGCGAGGCAAAAATGGCCAACCGGCTCGTACTCGAGGCGTAATGACACTCCAACGATTCTCTTCGGAATCAACCGCAAAACCTGTCACGCAGCTTTATCTGTCACAGCGATAACAACTCTGTCGCAGGAATCCCTTTCCCAGGAAACCCAAAGTTCACTCGTGACCCCCGTTCGCCAGTGTTTGCTCAAGACCCCAACGCAGCTCGGCTCCTTCTCGACCTCACTCGCTCCGCCTCCTTCTTCGTCCAGTTCCCGATCCGGTTTCCGGTTTCTTTTTAAAACATTAATTTTTTTTACCTTTTGAAAACAGTTATCTCCAATTCACTTAAACGATAACAATAATAGTACATGGAACCAAAAATGTTTACAGTGGATGAGAACCACAACAACGGAAGTGACAAATCCGTAGCAGTACCAATCTCCTGCCCTGCCTTGACCATGATACTCCCCCAATCCCCTCTGCCTTCAGCCAATTCTCTACACTCTCCAAACACCCCCACCTTATTGATATCCCTCCTCACACAATCATCTCATCTCAACCACGGTCTACCTCTTTTCCTCCTACCTTGCTCCCTCAACCTATCCGCTCTCTTTGCCATTCTTTCTTCCTCCATCCGCACCAAATGTCCAGCCCATTTCAGCCAGCATTTCACCAATCTCCCCGTCAAGCTCATCTGCTCACCAACTTCCTCCCTTATTTCCTCCATCCTCCTTCAATCCAACCTCTTTACTCCTGCAATCCTTTATGACGTCCTTAAAAACAGTAAGCTTCCTGTTTGGAATGATTTCAATTTTATTTGACTACCAGACAGGCAGACAGACTAAAATTATTACCTCACTCATCTCTGTGGATGTGCAATCAGGACAAATTCAGAGCCAAAGTACTGTTAAACTACAGGTTTGTTTTCCGATTCATGTTCCGATTCATGTTCAAAATACTATAAGTCAAATGAAATGGAGACATATCTTCCTCGATCATAAAGTGACGTTTGTAGACAGACAGACAGACAGAGAGAGAGAGAGAGAGAGAGAGAGAGAGAGAGAGAGAGAGAGAGAGAGAGAGAGAGAAGTGACCCAATTGCTTAACCCCACTTTTTGCTTCGCGTGTGCGGGGTAATGATTCAAATGCTGGCAGATGTGTCCCTAGTTGAACATCCCATCCAACAAACTGTGCACTCGATGATGCAACACGCTGCCTGTGGAACACCAGGATAACATTTTATTGTCTGACAAGGAACAATCCCAGACGAGACAGCCGAAAGGACCATACGCTTCCTCCGAGCTATCCTGCGCCAGACTGGTTTGAATATATGTCATGTAAAGAAAACATGCTCTGGTCGTTACTTGTTTGAGGCATTTATTAATTCGTTATGCATTTATCGATGTTTAAAAGAAGAAAATTAGGGTAATTTAATACAGGCACAAACAACATTAGTTTGAGCATACTTCACTAGTCCATACTTGAACCAGCCATTTTGAGTCTAAGGTGCTGCTTGCGGGTCTGCTTTGTTTATATATTGAGTACACCCCTTGAAGAATAAAATATTTTGTTTATGACATCCTTGTAAGGTCACTTGAACGACATCACATTGTGAACCAAGTACTGCTAAAGGTAAGGGCTTTTTGTAAGTGCCAAAAACACAATTTGTGTCCTACAGTGTTAAAGTATCCTTACTATAATTCACAGACCGATGTGTATTTGTTTGTTACTTGCGAAAATCGAAGATTTTAAAACTATATTGGTTGGTCTTGTGCGTTATTACTTGGCAAAAAAAAAAATTGTTTATGCAAGTATGTTGATCACTCCGGTTTGTGTGTTTGTGTGTGTGTGTGTTTGTTGTGTGATTATTGTGTGTTTGTCTGTCCGCTCACTTATACTTGCTTCCTGATCTCCACGAAATTTTGCATCCTGCTGGTAGCACAAATAAGAATCACCTACCTTGCAATGGGGTAAAGGTGGACAACTTGCCAATGATCCCGAAGGGAGTGGATATTTCTAGTGCTATGAAAATGAGTTCGAAGAAGGATCACAAAATTATCCATAAATGTGTTATTGTGGTTGTTTATCTTGTGCCCTGTTTAGTAAGTACCTCATTAATGCCAATCACAGCATTAAGGGTTGTATTTTTCAACACAGCGTGGACCAATCTCTCTCCATAAAGATGCTGCCATGTTGATGGAACAACTTTACTAAAAGCTGTGAAATGTGAAGGTGGTGCGTTTTAATTGGTGCCATATAGCTTCCCCACACAAAACTTCCCCAAGAGAGCCGCTGATAGTCTTTGTTTCACATCGCAAGATAAATAATCAGAGATTCTTGCGAGGGTCGTATCAGAGCATTAGTGGCAGAGGGTGGCCGTGACTACATTCCAGAAGCAAAATGTTTGCAAACATGAGAGGTGTTTAAAAATGGCAACATCAGCATTTATGTCAGCAAACATTCAGTGTTTCGCTCGAATGCAGTCCAAACCTGCTATTAAATCATTCTTCTTCTCCAATGAGTTGCTCATCTGGATTTGCCGGAGTCATTACGGTGCGCATTCATCTGGTGCCATGGCATCATAAATGGTGTTTTTAACCCAGTATCAAGTTCATCTGAAAGTATAGCTGGTAAACTGGTCAAGTGTTATTGCTAAGCGGTGTACATTTCATGCTATGAGGGAATTGCCACTGTATGGATATTGTTGTGATGTTGTGTCCACTGCTGTGAAATGTTTATGTGTGTGTTTATGATTTGCCATCACTTGATAAACCTGTTAGCAGGGAAATATTTGTGCCTTTTCTATGATCAACTAGATGGTATTCATAGAATACTTACCCTGCACAGTCAACCTGGTGCGAGCCAACTCTTCTGTTTTCCAGGGTGTTTTTCTCTGATCCAATATGGCTGCCTGTCCATGTGACCGATGACATCATAAATTTATATTCTCCGATAGAATTGTTGCGTAGATCACGCTCAAGAAATTTTAAACTGATCGGACTGAGCGTTGTACTTGTCGAATTATGTCGTCATAATGAAGGCACCAATGACGTCATCATTAGCATATCGTATTCCCCATGACAATGGGGGAATACTTGACAATGAGCCATGTAACAATTTTTCCATTGAACGGTTCCAGAGATATAGAGGCGTAACAGTTTTCCAAGATGTCGCCAGTACCATGTGACTTATGACATCATGCTTATCATTAAAGAAAATTATACCGGCAGAGGTGTTCCTATGGTGAAAATTTCGTGTCAATCAGACCAATGGTTGCTGAGAAAATGAATTTTAAAATGTAGACACGCACGTACGACATATGTACGTGCGGACGTAACTGATCACTTAACCCCACTTTTCGCTTCATGAGTGCAGGGTAAAATGATCTGTGTTGGTTGGTAGCCATAAGCACCCAGAGCTTATGAACGTACAGGTTTTGTGTACAGTAGCATTCACAGTGACCGATGCTATACATTTGATTGAACCTATGATTTATTTTTTCACTAGCTGAAGTACCCGGTGCTGCCCGGGGATGGAGGGAGTGGGGGAGGGGAAGGAAGGGGAGAGGAAGGAAGGGGAGAGGAAGGAAGGGGAGAGGAAGAGGAGGGTGGGGAAGTCATAAGGGAAGAGGAGGAGGCGCAAAAAGGAGGGGGGGGGAGGAGTGGAGAGTGTGGAAGGGGGAGGGAGGAACGTGGAGGGAGGGAAGGAGGACAAATTTACCCATGCGTAGAGTGCTTTAACCTCAGCATTGCCCAGGCATAAAAGGAAATTGTAATACCCTCTGCCACCTCCACGGTATACATAGACATCGAGAATGTGTGCCCCACTACCCCCCCCCCCCCCCTCCACGTGAGGACCCGGTCACATAGGCTATGTTACCCCCAACACAAAGTTGTATTTGTACCTCGAGTTTGGAGTTTGGAGTTTGGAGTTAGAGTGAGAGAGAGACAGAGACAGAGACAGAGACAGAGACAGAGACAGAGAGAGAGACAGAGAGAGAGAGATTTTTGCCTTTTATAAGTATAGATTGGAAAGTGGTGGTACATTCATGTTCACTGCATCCTCGATGAATTCATTCATTCATTTTGTGTGCAGTCAGTCGCTGCTGGTTGCATCATTGCTGAGATTGTGGCTGTGGCACTGATGTAGTGCCCCCTGTAGGTTAGGGTAGGAATTTGTACCTTGGTTCCAAATTTGTAACTTTGTCATGATAGCTCACCTACTCTTGGCGAAGGACACCGTGGGATCTTTAATCTCCACCAACGAATGCTGCCCACTTTAACGTCCATCCGAGGGACGACACACACATGTTGATGAATCGCCATCCTAACAGCCATGCATCCTGGAAACTTGGAGGCAAGATAATCTCATTTTCCATAAACTTTTTCACTATTTCATTTTTTTATTTTACATAATTTCTTTTTTTTTCACTATATCTACCAGTCCATCGAACGTATCTTTTTGCTATACTGAGACTTTAGAATACCTCGTCACGTGAGCATCACGTGACTCATTTTAATTGGGATAAAAACTTCAATACTGCAGTGCTAATGCAATCCACAGCAATTGAGTAAATTCCCAATTTTTTTTTTTTGTTCAAAGATCAAAGATCACGGTCCCCTTCCTTCTGCTTTCCCTCGCGGTCCCCCTGTGCTGTCTTTCCCTCATGGTCCCCCTGTGCTGTCTTTCCCTCGTGGTCCCCCTGTGCTGTCTTTCCCTCGCGGTCCCCCTGTGCTATCTTTCCCTCGCGGTCCCCCTGTGCTGTCTTTCCCTCGCGGTCCCCCTGTGCTGTCTTTCCCTCACGGTCCCCCTGTGCTGTCTTTCCCTCGTGGTCCCCCTGTGCTGTCTTTCCCTCATGGTCCCCCTGTGCTGTCTTTCCCTCGCGGTCCCCTGTGCTATCTTTCCCTCGCGGTCCCCCTGTGCTGTCTTTCCCTCATGGTCCCCCTGTGCTGTCTTTCCCTCACGGTCCCCCTGTGCTGTCTTTCCCTCACGGTCCCCCTGTGCTGTCTTTCCCTCGTGGTCCCCCTGTGCTGTCTTTCCCTCATGGTCCCCCTGTGCTATCTTTCCCTCGCGGTCCCCCTGTGCTGTCTTTCCCTCACGGTCCCCCTGTGCTGTCTTTCCCTCATGGTCCCCCTGTGCTGTCTTTCCCTCGTGGTCCCCCTGTGCTGTCTTTCCCTCGCGGTCCCCCTGTGCTATCTTTCCCTCGCGGTCCCCCTGTGCTGTCTTTCCCTCGTGGTCCCCCTGTGCTGTCTTTCCCTCGTGGTCCCCCTGTGCTGTCTTTCCCTCGCGGTCCCCCTGTGCTATCTTTCCCTTGCGGTCCCCCTGTGCTGTCTTTCCCTCGCGGTCCCCCTGTGCTGTCTTTCCCTCACGGTCCCCCTGTGCTATCTTTCCCTTGCGGTCCCCCTGTGCTGTCTGTCTTTCCCTCGCGGTCCCCCTGTGCTGTCTTTCCCTCACGGTCCCCCTGTGCTGTCTTTCCCTCGCGGCCCCCCTGTGCTGTCTTTCCCTTGCGGCCCCCCTGTGCTGTCTTTCCCTCGTGGTCCCCCTGTGCTGTCTTTCCCTCACGGCCCCCCTGTGCTGTCTTTCCCTCGCGGCCCCCCTGTGCTGTCTTTCCCTCGAGGTTGTCAGCTCTTTCACGAGCCTCGATTCAGTATATTTAAAAAAAAAAAAATTGTATATTTGAATGATTTCATAAATTCAAAAGTTTGTGAGAAGACCAGCATCAATGCTTGATTGCTACTATAGAAAATGTAACCGTCGAGTCTGGAGATGACAGAAGTCGCTCGATTCCGGCTCTGACAATCAACAACCATCTATGAATAAGAATATCTTTTAAAGAGCTCACAAAGGAAAGGATTACACAATGACATCATGTAAGGCATCAGCTAAACTTGTAAAGTACAATACATGTGCACCTCCAAAAAAAATTACAATGATCAAATAAATTTTAATGAACAATTAATTATATTATAGCAGAGCATAGCTCCAAAGGTGATGAGGAATAAATCATTAAATCTAATTTAAATGTGTAATTTTGGTGCTTCGGCCCATGCAATCAACCCGTCTCATCAGCAAAGAATCCATGAATAGCGATGGACTTCCCAATTGCTATGTAATATCTTGCTATCTGAGCACATTTGTTCAATATGTGCATGATAACTTGTTTTTTGTTCAAAGGTTCACAGGTTCACATTTTTAGGTCATCTCATTTCGATTCTCGAAGAGATTAACTTATAAAATGGATCATGATGTCCAGATGTCTGTCCATCCATCCGTCCGTCCGTTAACTTTTTGCTATTTTTGCTATTCCTCCCTTATCTCCTGGATGATTGTTCTGAAACTTGACACATGAATGCAAGACAGTATCCCGCACAATCGCTCAGCTCGATTTTTCGAATTTGGACCATGGGGGCTTCCCGGGTGGGGAGCAGGGGGGTGTGAGGGGGGGGGAGTAACCCCTGAAAAGAAAACGACGGTAACAAAGATAGCATGCCTCACAAGTTTCCGCCAATGACACACAGAATTTGCAACATCTGAGAAGATAAACGTTTGAAGCAATAGCCTTTCCTGTTGTACAATAATCTATCATTATATATTGTGGAATGGATGACATCAATTTCACAATATCCTGAAAATAAAGAAACTGGATTGAGAACCAGAGCTGTCTGAGCAGACATTATCATCATACAGAATATCTTCATCACTCAAATTCCTTGTGTTCACCAATACACTTTGGCTGCAAAATTCAATCTCTTTCCTTAGTCCTGTTGTGCTGACATATTGTTTTATGCGGAGTGTTTGAAAATAACCCAAGATGTGCCATCCAGCATCGTGCCCCGACTGCATTGGATTGGAATGTGCAGTAATCTCAGCTCAACATTTAGATTTTTCTGATGCTGGTATTCCAGGTACAAGTTCCACATAGTTGAAACGTGTGTAAACCATAAAATAAATTATCATAAACCACGTTATTTCAGTCCACAGCAGAATGGGGGACTCCATCAACTCCTCCAGGACATACTCAATACATTTGGCAACAGAGGCCACAATCAACTCCTGCAGGACATACTCACTACATTTTGCAACTGAGGCCTCCATCAACTCATGCAGATATACTCACTACATTTGGCAACGGAGGCCTCCATCAACACCTGCAGGACATACTCACTACATTTGGCAACGGAGGCCTTCATCAACTCATGCAGGACATACTCACTACATTTGGCAACAGAGGCATCCATCAACTCCTGCAGGACATACTCACTACATTTGACAATGGAGGCCTCCATCAACTCATGCAGGACATACTCACTACATTTGGCAACAGAGGGCTCCATCAACTCATGCAGGACATACTCACTACATTTGGCAACAGAGGCCTCCATCAACTCCTGCAGGACATACTCACTACATTTGGCAACGGAGGCCTCCATCAACTCATGCAGGGCATACTCACTACATTTGGCAACGGAGGCCTCCATCAACTCATGCAGGACATACCAACTACATTTTGCAACTGAGGCCTCCATCAACTCATGCAGGACATACTCACTACATTTGGCAACGGAGGCCTCCATCAACTCATGCAGGGCATACTCACTACATTTGGCAATGGAGGCCTCCATCAACTCCAGCAGGACATACTCACTACATTTGGCAAGAGCAAGTGGCCAAGGGAATGAAACTCACACTAGCCAGTGGAGAAAGGAACAATTATTTACAGCAAGCATGTTAATATGTCCATCATATACTATTGTCCTTGTAATTCAGGTACTTTTGTACATTTGTACATTCAGGTATTTTGTACATTCAGGTACTTTTGTACACTTGTAATGTACTTTTGTCCATTGATTTCTCCTAATATCTTTGTGCTCCAAACATAAAGTGTATACAATCGACCCCAATGAGTCCTTAAAGTCTGAAATTGTCAACCATGCACAGCAATACACATGTGCAACTGTACAACAGGATAAAAGATGTTCCAAACAGTGGAATGCCTTTTGCAGTGGATTTTGTTCAAATGTTCAACACAACATTCTGAATACACTTGCAAGCACAACTGTGTGACGGCGTGCAGCGGACGTTACAATAGCACAACTTACTCAAGTCCTGTCCTGGAAGGTGGGGACATTGGTGCCATTGGCATTTTTGTACATGTAACTGAGGTTGTTTTCAATAACATATCTCTGATGTACGCTTATCATCAACACATCACCAAAACATAACAGCAAGACATTCTTTAAGCATATAAGGAGTAAGGAATGGGTTAAGAGAAGTGTGGGCCCATTGAGGAATAACAAAGGGGAATTGGTGGATGTTGAGGGTGAGATGGCAGGATTATTAAATATTTTTTTGCTTTCACATTAACACGGGAACAGTCATGGGACCTTCCAATAGCAGAGAGTATCTATCTCGGGAGTGAGTAAGGGCTTTTGGAAGAGATCCAAATAGGAGTAGATGACGTGAGGAAGTGGCGATAGAGAAATTAAGGGATGACAAATCTCCAGGGCCAGATAATATGCATCTGAGAGTATTGCGGGAGGTAGCAGAGCAGATAAGTGTGGTGTTAGCGGATATCTTTAACAGCTCGTTGGAGTCGGGACAGGTATCGGAGGATTGGAGAATAGCAAATGTAACACCGTTATTTAAGAAACATTCCAGAGGAGAATTGGGGAACTACAGACCTGTTAACTTGACTTCATTTGTGGGAAAGGTGTTGGAGATATTCATAAATAAATAATTAAGCATAGGGAAACATTTGAATAAGTTCAAACTAATTAAAGGTAGTCAGCACAGATTTACCAAATGGAGATAATGTTTAACAAATTTATTGGAGTTCATAGAGGTAGTTTCTGAATGTGTGGGTGAGGAAAGTGCACGGGATGTAGTGTATATTGACTTTCAGAAGGAATTTGATAAGGTGCCACGTTAGACGTTGGTAGGTAAGGTAGGTAAGGGTTTGTGGAGTGGCTGGTCAGGTATCTAACTGGATTGTAAACCAGATTAGTGATGGGAAGAAACGAATGGCTGTGAGTTGGGGGATGTCTGGCTGGGAGGCAGTAGGTTGTCAGGTACCTCAGGGATTAGTACTGGGATCAATATTATTCATAATTTTCATCAATGATTTGGATTGTGGGTGAAGAGTCAGACTTCTAAATTTACAGATGATGCAAAGCTTGGAGGTAAAGTAGATGAACTAGTTTCAGTGAACTACTTTCAGAAAAGTATAGTTACTTTAATAGATTGGGCAAACAATTGGCAGATGCAGTTTGCATAGCATAAAGAAATGGCAGGTGCTGGAGATGGTTAAGGATAATGAAGATAAGTACAGACACATTCAAAGTACACCGCCCCCATGCCAAATAAAGAAATAACATGTCCTCCAGCACACGACATTGCCACGTCGAGACAGTATTGGGATGGAGTGGTGTACAATAATTGATTGATAATTGTGTAAATAAAATAAATAAATAATAATCATAAAATAATTAATTTCTTAATCAATTGGCTAATGGTATACTTAAACCACCAACATTTCATCCGATTCCATAACTTTTTGAAAAATAATTCATTCATTAATCGAAAAATTAAATAATTAACAGTTTCATTGATTAATCAGTAAATCAAAAAATACCTTTTACAGCCAAATCACTTGGTCCTCCTGTCCAAATAGTGTCCAAATATCAGCTTCCTAACTCAAAAGGTGCCCGAGATATTGCCCAGATGAGAAAGAAAATAAATAAGTACTTAATAACAACACAAACAACAACAACATGCATTTTAAGGCCATTTTCCCTGCTAGAGCGGGGGTTAGCTTTGCGGTCCCAATGACAATCTTCTCCATCTTTCCCTATTTTCTGCATCTCTCCTTGTTAACCCCCTTGCCCGCATTTCTTCTTCCACCATCTTTGGCCAAGTCTTTCTCGGTCTTCCCCGTCCTCTACTTCCTTCTACATTCATTTCCATCACTCTTCTCAACCAGTCACTTTCATCCTTCCTCAACACATGACCAAACCATCTCAACCTGTTCCTCTTCACAACATCAATCACAGGCTCTATTCCCATCATTTTTTATTTATTCAAATTTATTTTTCAAATTCATCAATTCATCAAATTCATCAAATTCAATTTTCATTTCAAATTTCCAAATTCAAATTTATTTTTTATTCATCATTTATTCATCAAAAATAAGTACTTAATAACGAGATAATAATTAAGTAATTTAATCAATTAATGTATTAATCAAAAAACAAAAAATACCGTTTTGCCAAAGCACTTGCTCACTATTGTGCCTAAATTTCAGCTTCCTATCTCAAAGGATAGCTGAGATAACGCCCAGACAAACAAAAAACAAACAAACAAACGGAGTGAAAACTGAGTATGCCCTTTCGGCGCGCGTCATCACCGGGCCCCCTTCGGTGCTGGGCGATAACGTCATTCAGCATCTGGAGATGGAATATCGAGGTGCGGAGTACAACAGGGATTGCATCATGCAAGGGGCAATCTTGGAGTGTGCCATACAGGAGAAGGATCTGTGGGTGGTAATAGATATAGGGGTGAGCAGACAGTACTGTGCAAGGCAGCTACAGTAAGGAAAGCTAACTCCAGGGGGATAACTAGAAATCAAGAGAGGTCGTGTTAATGCACATTGTATAGGAATTTAGAGAGGCCTTACCTAGAATATAGTGTACAGTTTTAGTCACCAGATCTGATGATAGACAGCTGCCATAAAGAAGGTACAGCGTCGAGCTATTAGATTGATTCCGGGACGAGCTAGACTCAGATATGAGGAACATTTGAAGGAAATAGGACTTTATACATTTATAGAAAGGAGGCGATTGTGAGGGGATCTGATAGAGATGTTTAAAATAATGAAGGGTGTGGACAAGAATAAAGATAGGTGAAGTGGAGTTTTTCAGCAGAGTGAACAGTGTTAGAACCAGGGACCATTGCGTCAGGGTAAAGATGATGAGAGTTAGGACAGTTTTAAGGTAGGGATCTTTCAGCACAACACAACAGGCATTTTAAGGCCATTTTCCCTGCTAGAGTGGGGGTTAGCCAAGGGGATCTTTCAGTCAGAGGGGTTAATACATGAATGGTCTCCCTGGAAAAGTAGTGGCAGTGGATAAGTTTAAATGGTAATGAGGAAGGTGCCTTGATGGATTGGAGATAAAGATGTATGGGGGATATCGACAGGATTTATTAGTAGCTTGTATGCGGATGGGAGATGATACTGGGGTTGATGCAGTACAGGCCTGATGGGCCAAATGGCCTCCTGCTGTGCCGAAGTTCCTTGTGTATGGTTGTGTAACATCTATTTCATGATCCCCAGCAGATCGTTAAGATGCGCAGTTGGCATTTCAATTGATGAATAGGCCCAGTGATGCTCATCTCCTCTCAAGGCCAGGTTCAGTTCAGACCAGGTTCAGGTGTGGCTCTCTGCCCAACTGGTATGCCCCGACCTCAAACGGACACATGCCCATCTCCAACAGGGCACTAGACCATCCAAGAAGGTCACAAGTGTTAAGCGGTTCCTCAGTGTGGCCTCCATTTCCAGGGACTATTTAATCATTGTACGTCACAGTGACCCGTTGTCACCATGCCACAAATGCATCATCATCCCACGTCAAGCCGTTGAAGGGCTACTGTAATTCCCACATTCCCACATGCCATTCACATCAGCCTTCGGCATCCCACACGACACTGATTGAAGCAGATGTTCATGAGGTATTTATATGCCTTAGACCTCAACCAATATGCCAACAAAGCCAGCGGAAGTGGTCACCTTTGCACCTCACAGCAACACTACCTCCACTTATTGTTAAGTAGTCTATAGCCCCTCTTCCTTTTCCAGACTCCATTCGTGTTTCATTCACTGGCAACCTCATGAAAACTCAATGGCAACTCATACTGGTCATCTGTGAGACGTTGACAATGACCATGGGGCCACCTTGCCTCAGGCCCTGATTAGGCTCTGCTTGTGTATCGTACGATTAAGGGCCCTGTGGCTTCGATCAGAGTTGACCCTGGTCCTGGATTTGTTGCCATGTGAAAAGTGACCACCTTCCCCATCTCGGAATCACCCATGAAATAGGTCTTGCGAAAAACCCCAACAAAAACCCAGTAGCTGAACACGCTATCAGCGAATTATGGTCGGAACTAAAACATGAGGATCCATCTAGCGGCCCTGTTTGGCCTGTCTCCCTCGATACAGTGTTCCCACTTAAATTCCAATTTTTTAGTCAGTGTGGTTGGTCATCCTACAGAGATACTCTACCAGAAGGACCAATTCACCAACACTACCATCCCTATTGATGACTTGGATCTCATCAAAGGTCAACGCAGCACCTGGCTTCTGAACCATAAATACAGTGAAGGCTCTAAAGCATGCTCTGGTGCAGCCCTGCCCTACTTCACAACAACAGTTGGCGATCTTGTCTACCTCACACATGACCATGATAAGACTTGGGCAAAACCACAATACCTCGTCACATTGACCGATCATCCATGGTGTCAGGTGAAGAAGTCCTCCCAGTCACAATTACAAAACAGTCCGTATCACGTTCAATCAAGCGTATGTTACAAGATACCTCCATATACTGATTTCCCAACTCCAATTGCCAGCTCTGCACTCCTCATGGATTTCCTATGTGGGCCGGATGGAGGTAATGTCCTACAATCTACACCTGATCCACCGACCACTAGATCACCCCCTGTGCCCCCTGAACTGTCGTGACCTGCCTCCCCAGGTTGTATCGATTTGGATCCGACCTCTACCTGCACTATCAACCCCATGTCATCCCAGCACCCTGTGGATGTTTCAACCAATAGTTCAACCGATGTTCATGCTCTTGAAGCCCCTATTGACCTTTCCCAGAACTCGAGTGCATCCTTGCATACACGATCACCATCCTCCATGCCTCTATGCTCTATCCGATCGTGGAGGCATCCTGCTTAGCTGTCCGATTATGTCGAGTAACCATAACACAGTTCTGCACTTCGTGTATTGTCTGGCTGTGGCATTGACCTCTGTTGGCTAATCCCCTTGTGGGCTTCACACATAACGTCTTGTTACTATTGTTTGGCTTGTGTTATGGTTGTTTTTAAATTACATTTCCAGAAAGTTTGTGTCCATTTGTAACGGCATGCATAACATGTGGGAGGGAAGGAGAATATTTTGCCAGTCTGGACTGGTTGTTGTATTGATATGTACATATAGGGAGCGCTCTCGTGCATCCGGGTGTTGAGTCTCCATCTTGACCAAGTGATATTCGTTGTCCGCATTAAGCCTGATATGACCTGAGCCCGAGTGTGGGGCATCTGATGCAAGCCCAGCTTCAGGGATCATGACACCTTACACGCATGGAAGACCATATAATCCCAAGAGTGCTTTTCTATGGACAACTTAAATTTGGTAAACGGTGACGTGGTGGACAAAGAAAGCGTTATAAGGACGGCCTTACGTCTACATTCAAGTCTCGTGCTATCCCAGTTGTCACCTGGGAACATCAGGCCACAAACAGGTCAGCTTGGCGTAACATTTGCCACAAAGGCCTGGACCACTTTGAATGTGGGAGACTTGCAATCGAGAGACAGCGGAGGCAAACTCCAGGACAGGAAAACCTGCCAATTCGAGAGGACAGGAAGACCTGCCAATGTCAATCTCTGCAAGGACCAGTCTATACCTGCGATGTTTGTGGTAGACGCTACGGTTCCCGCATTGGATTATACAGCCGTCGCACGGCGCGCAATGCTTAGTGAGCACGCCAAAGAGTGGAAGAGATTCATCGAAAATGACGACTCACACCATCATCAAACCTGATTTGATCTGAACCTGAGTGTGCGGAATCTTCTTACCAAGTACCGACGTGGAACATAAAGTGTTGAGGCAATGCAGTACCATGATCTAGGTACTCAATATGTTGATCAACATTCGTTGCGATTGAGCATCATCCAGTCAATATTGAACCAAACACGTTTCTACTGCAGTGAGGGGAGTACCTCTCACCATGCTTTATGCAATTGTGATAATCTTGGCATACATCCTTCACCCCGAATGTATTCTACTGTAACAAAAGCTACAGTACAGGCAGATATCATTACACTATCCATGTATGTTTCATTGCAAACAATGAATGTTTTTGTGCAGGAATGTGTGGTATTTTCACCCCCGCCACCAAAGGTTGATGGAGGTTATGTTTTTTACCCCTATCTGTTTGTTTGTTTGTGAACAAGATATCTCAAAACGTTGTGGACAGATTCGGACGAAATTTGGCGGAGAGGTAGTGTATGTGACGAGTACGAAATGAGTAGATTTTTGTGAAGATCCGGATTCGGATCCAGTTACTAGAACTATTTAAGTGATTCTTCACCATTGGGAGATAGGGCCAAAAACGATATACATTATAGCAGGATATCTCAAAAGGTTGTGGACAGATTTGGACGAAACTTGGTGGAGATGTAGTGTATGTGACAAGGACGATTCAATTCGATTTTGGTGAAGATCTGAATATGGATTCGGATATGAGAATTATTTAATTTTTGAAGTGATTCTTCACCATTGAGAGATCGGACGAAAAGCGATGTATAACATGTTTTTAAAAGTTGTGGACGAGTTATGAATAAACTTGGTGGACGGGTTTGTTTTCGGTGACAAGAACAAGCCGATTACATTTTGGTTCAGGTCCGAATCCAGATTCAGCCGATCAGTCAGATAGAAACCATAAACTGTTCAGCCTGGTGGAGGTACTGTATGTGCTCTACCGAGTGCCGTTCTCGTTTGAATATGTAAGTAGTGGGATTTGAAGGAAAAAAATGCAGAACATTAACAGATTCAGAGGGAAAACATTTTATTAAACGGAAATAATTATGAATCTGAAGGCATAAAGCGGGAACTTGACAATTGGCAAAATCTGGCAGTAATTTGTGAAGGTGTGATCACTAATTTAAGGGCTCGGGTGCATAACATGCGAGACCATGTCACAGGCTTTTAAGAATTAGCCATTTTTATTTTCAACAAGACCAGGGGGAATTTTTTTTTTTTCTGCAACTACAGATTACTTTATATCTTTATATTCTCAGAAGATTCCGCACTCTTTATATTCTCATAATCCTGAACAACTGTTGAAGGACCAGTTGGTAATCAGAATTTAAAAGTTGGAGAACCCCTTCTGGGATGACACAGTCAGCAACAACAACAAAACAACAACAGGGAAACCATCACGGAATGTCGTCATTCTCTTGAACTCGATATCTCTTTTTTCATTCCAAACAGCATAACTCCAATCACAAATTAAATAGCATGAATATAAAAAATAAACTTTTAACAACATTCGTGACATAAACAAATATTTAAATCCTGATGTGAAGTTCCGTACGGGTGGGTGAATACAATTACGAATTCAAAATCGTAATTGTATTCACTCAATTCCAATCATCAATTGATACTTTAACAAAATACTGTTTTAAATGACGGTTGTATTGGGATATTATGAAACCTGCGCATTGCCTTCATCTGTCCACTTCCGCATTCACGGCAGGTTCATAATTCTCATCAAAATCTAAACAGTATTTGTAGAATTTCAATAAAAGCCACATCACTGTTCATATCGGTAAATATTATTCCATCGTGTTTGGAAAAACTGGAAAATTGGAAAATTTGGAAAAACAATATGGCCTATTTTACTCCAGGGGGTCCCAAGATTACCCACTCAAAATATCGTTGCGATCGGTGCAGCCGTTTTTGCGGTACCTGGGAACGGACGGACATTTGGTGACTTATAGTAAGATGTTGCCGTCCCATTCATTCTCTACATTCAACAGCATTTCCATATATCTCTTCCATCTTCCTTAAATTACTCCGGAGTAATGCATTAGATCGGGTCCGTCCGTCCGTCCATGTGTGCGTGCGTGCGTGTGTGTGTGTGTGTGTTCGTATGTTCATGATATCTGGAAAAGTTCTGAACGGATTTGGATGAAAGTTGGTGGGATGATTGCCCTTGGGATAAGGAAGAATTGATTCGTTTTTGGTGAAGCTCAGGATATTATTCAGGATCCAGGAATTTTTTTGGGGGAATTTTTGGGGGATTTTTTTTTCTTTTTTACTGCATTAAAGCTTTTATTCTTATTCTTAAATTATGTTTTTCTCCTCTAATTCCGAGATATATCAAAATAAATTCTCTGATAGTTAGGGCCTACTTTCTTTTTCATTTATTGTTTGGGGAGAGGGGATGTTAAACAAAACGTATTATTCCAACTTGACCCACGGCGGGAGTATGCGCTCTACTGAGTGGCGTTCTAGTTCCATGTGGGTCCGCAACGATTTGTCCTACTTCATCCTTCAAGCAACTCACCCCCATCACATCACACCTCTCTTTCGCTATCTGCTTTGCAATCCTGAATACCGCTCTCTGACCCTCTTCCGAATCCAAGCGTTCTCCGAACATTTTCCTACATGCCTCCTGCACCTTTGCTACCTCTTTCTTTGCAGCCTTCTTCGCTGCCTTATAGCTTTCATGCTCTGTCTCTTCTGCCCCTGTACCCTTCACCTTTTGCCACTCCTTGAACTTCTTCCTCTTCTCGTCAATCCTCTTTCCAACTTCATCATCCCACCACCATGTTTCCGAGTGCCTCAGTGGTCCTTTTGTCCATCCACATACCTCACCAAAGGCGCCCAACAGACTATCTTTCATTGACTTCCAACCACTTTCAAGCTCAACCACATCATCCTCTATCATACTCAGCCTCTCTTTTAATGCCTCTCTTACTGTCACTTCTTTCAACCTCCACACCTTCATTCTCGGTTGGTACATCCCCCGCCGAGCTCTCCTTGCACCTTTCACCCTTATGTCGCAGACAACCAAGTGGTGCTGTGAAACAGCCTCCTCCCCCGGGATCACCTTTGTGTCCCGGAGGTGCCCCCTATCTTGCCTACGCAGCATCAGGTAGTCAACGGTTGTCATCAACCCACCTGACGTGTATGTAACAAGCTTATTATCCACTTTCTGACACATTCAGACACACTTACAAGGACTTACTTACTTACTTACAAGACAAGTCAGACTTACAGACACAGTCAGCCGTCCATCAAATTTTGTGGCATGTCATGTTGTTCTCCAAAATCCTCAGTATTTTTTTGACATCGGTGATGAACATATCCTCCACCATTAATCATTTCTGGCACTAATCATCGTTATCGGCTCTTCCGATGACAATTGGTTGGAAACGTAATGGTGATGACCAGGAACGCCGATGAGAAAGTCCTGTACATCATTATTTTGCTTCATTTGAATCGGAATTGGACCACAGTATTTTGGTTGGACACCTGTGAATCACTTTGACGCTCTCCTCCCTCGCTTCCTTTTTATTACAATATTTTTGAATACTTTGTTCATAGATGTTTTGACATGTCGAAGAAATAGAGACCAAGGCTCTCTTTGGTGTTGTCATATCTCGGCAGGATGCCAACATCACAGGTCTGCTTCTCACTCACCGCAGGCCAGGTGGTGTACTTTCAGTTCTCGATTGCCTCATTTCCCACTTCGCTCCTCCCACCCTCTCACACCACTGTCCTCCTCAAGTCTGCCCAGATTTATTGCATTCTTCCAGAATTCCCACACCTATATGTACCCTCCCTAATTATAAGCTGAATGGTCACTTCCATTCCTTCATCCATCTATTCTTTCAATTGTGAAAATGACTCCTTGTGTCTGCTGCGTCATGCCTCTCCCTCCACTCCTTCAAGAGTGCTGCCCATCATCACCTCATAATTCTGCCTTACCCACTCTGGCTATCTACTACTCTCACTGAACCCATCCTCATCTCCTCTTGTTCCTTTACTTAGTGCCACGAAGTAGATGCAGATGTTTAAGTTACGGAGGAGCACATCAACTTAACTACAAAGAGTAAAAATTGGAATTCAGGGGAAATATATATATATATTGTCGCGCAACTCCGATTAACACAAGAGTTGCGGATGCCGATTATGAAGCTTTAACTCCTGAGGCGGAAGCTCAATAGCGGATTCCAAAATCAACACCTAAAACCCTTAAGCGCACGGAATGGAGGGGAACAGCGAGAGCCCCGCAGCCTTATCTATTAAAATCAAACACCCGGTAACTGCGTTCAGATATATGTACAAAAATAATATAAGGGTTTATTCAAATGAAAAAGGCAGGACAGGAAAATGCACGCCGATAATAAATATCCTAATCGGGATCCCGCACAGCAGACCTCAAATACAAAACGGGGGAATATGAATTAACAAAAAGAAACACGTCTTTTGTGTCAAAATGTACGCAGATGCAGCCTTATCTTGTCTTTGTCGTCTTGGTGGCTGCCGTCCAACACCGCTCCGTCCGGCCCGATCACACACCACGAGGTCCCTCGCTCCAAGTCCCACAAGGCCTCTCAGCACCGAGCACCACGCACCAAGCACCGATCACCACGAAGTCGACAGCAGGACAGCGAGCTCCACTCGGGCTACACCTCAGTCCAACTCTGAACAACTCGACCGGGCTGCTCAAAACAATTCCCTATTGTTACGGATTCGTCACTTCCGTTGTGGTGGTTTGCATCCACTGTCAATATTTCTGATTCCATATACTGTACTATAATTGTGTTCAAAAGGTTTATTGTCCATGAACTGTTTTCAAAAGATAAAAGGTTAAGGTTTTAAATGAAACAGGAACCGGATGACGACAAAGCGAAAGGGAGAAAAGGGGCGGAGCGAATGAGGCGGACAGGAAAGCCGAGATGCTCCGGGTTCTGAAGCGAACGTTGGCGAGCAAGAGTCACGAGCGAACTTTCGGGTTTCCGGGAAAGGGATCCCTACGACCGAGTTGTCATCGCTGTGACCGAAAAACCTGCGTGTCAGGTTTTTGGCGGTGGATTCCGAAGAGAATTATCGCCAGGCCGTCCCGTCTCAAGAGCGGGTCGTCGGCCATTTTGACTCACACAGGACTTGTGCTTCGCTCGCGGTTTCATTTCTTTTCGACAATTCTCACCGCATTCAGACGTCGATCTGGGGCGTGTGTGTGACGTGGCTTTTTGAAGGCTAATTCGTCCATACCCGAGGGTGTGATCTCTCAGTCGCCTGTAGGGCGCCTTTGGATTTCCCAGTCGCCTTGAGGGCGCCTTTGTACAGCTTCGGCGGTGTGACTGCCCTTGGCATCCGCACGGGATTCTGGTCTCGATTGGACATCGTTCTAGCGATCGCTGGAGCGAATCAACTTCGTCTTGAAGCCGGGAATAAGAGACATTGGGGAATGTTCTTGTTACGCTCACTTGGCGCACAGTAAGTTACTTTATACTAGCTGATGGTACCATCATAAGATATACATTGATTGTACTTTTGATTGCTATTATTGTTGTACTGTTATTCTTGAGTGATTTTTAATACAATATTTGTTTGTTGGTAACAATTGGTGTGGTTTCACCATTGTTTTTGACACAGAATAACACATTTTTCTGCCGTGACTCCTCTCGGGGCTCGGAGGTACACCGTGACCAGGGGGTCGGGGAGGAGCACGTAACAGAAATTGGGGGCTCATCCGGGATTAAATTCCCTGATAACATCCATCCGGGATTAAATTCCCGAATAACATTCGTCCAGGATAGAATTCCCTCGCATTCCCAAAATTCCCAAATTTGGAATTTTTCTAACATTCCCAAATTTTTCTAAAATTTGGAAATTTTTGTGTGAAGGTTAACAGGTGTTAACTAATAGTCACCATGGTGTTTGACGCAGAACAGTATGCGGTGTCCCCTAATGAGGCACAGTTCCTAGCGTTAAAAAGATCGGAACTCTTGAGATTGGCCAAACATTTTAACTTGCAGGTCCGAGCTCATATGAAGAAAGCAGAGATGCAGACATTGGTGGTAGAATCTCTGGTGGGACAGGGAACGTGGACAGAGGTAGACTTGGATTGGTTACCCGAGGAAAAAGAAGATGTGGAGCTCTGGAAAATGGAGATGCAACTGCAGAGCCAGGAAAGGTTAAAATAGTTGGAATGGAAAGCCGAGGAGAGAAGAGCAGAGGAAAGGAGAGCTGAAAGAGAACTCTTGGGAAGAAGAGTAGAACAGGAACGAGAACTCAAGGAAAAAAGAGTAGCACAGGAACGAGATGCCGAGGAGAGAAGAGCAGAGGAAAGGAGAGCTGAAGAAGAAAGAAGAGCAGAGGAAAGGAGAGTTGAAAGGGAACTCGTGGAAAAAAGAGTAGCACAGGAACGAGACTCGAGGAGAAACGAGCAGAGGAAAGAAGAGCCAAAAGGGAGTTAAAGGAACGTGACATGGAGTGTCAGAGGGAAATTAAACTCAAGGAACTGGAATTAATGAGAGAACGGGGAGAGGTAGCATCCATGCCGGCTGGTTCGACAACTAGTCAGAACACCTGGGATGTTGGTAAGCATGAGGCTGGTTCCACCCTTCAATGAAAAGGAGGTAGCCAAGTTTTTTTTACACTTTGAGAAAGTGGCTCAAATGCTAAAATGGCCTGTGGGGTCCTGGACTATGTTCGTGCAAAGTGTTCTGGTGGGTAAAGCTCAAGATATATTTTCGGCTTTACCGATTGACAAATGTATAGATTATAAGGAAGTGAAGAAAGCCATTCTCAAAGCCTATGAATTGGTCCCTGAAGCTTACCGGCAAAAATCCCGGAATGCCAGGAAGAGGGAGAGTGAGACCCATGTGGAGTTTGCCAGAATGAAGGAAACCATGTTTGATCGGTGGTGTGATTCGAAAGGGATTGGGAAAGACTTCAAACTGTTGCAACAATTGATCTTGGTGGAGGAATTCAATCAGTGTGTCCACGAGGACATTAAAGTACATCTGGAGGAAAGGAAGGTACCAGAGTTGAATGAGGCAGCAACCGTGGCCGATGACTATGCCTTGACACACAGGATGGGGTTCCACAAACCTAACTCCCCGCCTAGAGTTCGCCAGCGGAGTTATGTTACATCCCGTGCGGAGGACGAATATTCATGGGGGCGGCCTAGAGATGACTATGAGGACAAATCTGATACCGCGACTTTTAGGGATCAGAAAACTACAGTTCCAAGACAGACCTATCTTCCGGGGGGCTCGAGGCAGACCACAAGTTTTTCCTCTGGGCCTACTTGCGCTTTTTGCAAGAAACCTGGACACTTGATGTCCCAATGTTATGCCCTGGAAAGGAAAAATCAGGAGCGGAGTCAGACTAGTACAACTCCGAATGCATTGGCAAATGCGAGAAATCGTCCTTGGAGGACAGTGCCTTGTGTAGGTTCCCATGCCAAAGTTACGGCATCACAGAACGACCTTGTTCAAGAGGGTTACAATCCCTTTATTTCAGAGGGGTTTGTGTCAATGGATAGAGACTTGACTAACCAGAGACCTGTTAGGGTATTGAGGGACACAGGAGCACATCAGTCTTGAAGGCATTTTGCCCTTGTCAGAGAAGACGGAAACTGGTGTTAGTGTTCTTTTACAGGGGGTTGGTGGCTGTGTTAAAGCTCCACTTCATGTCATCCATTTAAAGTCTGATTTTGTGTCAGGACTGGTCCCCGTAGGATTACAAGCCACTCTACCTGTAGAGGGAATATCTTTTGTAATCGGGAGTGATTTGGCCGGTGGTCAAGTCTCTGGTAACCCGATGTTTGTTGAAAAGCCTAGCATGGAAAATAACACTGCACAGTTAGAGCAGAAGATTCCGGGTATCTTTCCATCCTGTGCCGCGACTCGTGCTATGGGTAGGAAGTGCTCTGAAGAGAAGAGGAAGGTACTGACGTCACGCTTTGCACAGGCACGTCTTGTCAAGTACCCAAAAACTAAGTGTCAGCACACACAAGTCATGGATGGAGGCCATGTTGGCAAGCTCTTTGTCGGTGGACTGAACTTCAGAACAAGGGAAGTTGTTCTGGACTCTGTCTTCGGCCAATATGGACCGCTCTTGGAAGTGCTGCTGATAAAAGACAGGGAGATGCAAAAGTCAAGAGGGTTTGGCTTCGTCACGTTTGAAAACACAAAGGACGCCAAAGATGCAGAAAAGAATTTGAATGGCAAGGATTTGGATGGTCAGACCATAACAGTAGAGAAGGCAGGCCATGGGCGTCGAGGGGGCTACAGAAGAGGAAAACGTGGAGGTAGTTTCAGGGGTGGCTATGGCTCCCGGGGTGGGAGTAGTAGTTTTGGTGGTGGCTGCAGTCGAGGTGACTATGGAGGCTCCCAGAGTTACGGCAGCTTCCGAAGGGATGTATCAGGGTAGTGGTCGAGAAGGAGGCCGCTATTCAAGTGACTACAGCGACAAGCGCTCCAACCGTGATTATTATGAAAGTTAGGAAGAGTTTGAGGCACTGAATGCTGCGGAGCAGCCGAGCCAAGATTCCTACATGGATTAACCGTGAACTCCACGTTCCTAAAGGCGTCCATGTAGTGAATACTTCCAGGCCTCACCACCCAACCACCATGAAACCTGGCTCTCAGCTCTGCCTCCCTAAAAAGTGCTATAGATTTGCTTGACTTTTGATTTTTGATCACAACCCCTTAACCTTCATTCAAAAAATGTTTTTGGCCTGCAAAGAAAGTTTTCACTATGTTAAAACTTTCTTTCTTGAGGGGGGGAAGTGTTACGGATTCGTCACTTCCGTTGTGGTGGTTTGCATCCACTGTCAATATTTCTGATTCCATATACTATTATTGTGTTCAAAAGGTTTATTGGCCATGAACTGTTTTCAAAAGATAAAAGGTTAAGGTTTTAAATGAAACAGGAACCGGATGATGACAAAGCGAAAGGGAGAAAAGGGGCGGAGCGAATGAGGCGGACAAGAAAGCCGAGTTTCTCCGGGGTTGTGAAGCGAACGTTGGCGAGCAAGGGTTATTGGCGAACTTTCGGGTTTCCGGGAAAGGGATCCCTCCGACCAAGTTGTCATTGCTGTCACCGAAAAACCTGCGTGTCAGGTTTTTGGCGATGGATTCCGAAGAGAATTATCGCCGGGCCGTCCCGTCTCAAGAGCGGGTCGTCGGCCATTTTGACTCGCGCAGGACTTGTGCTTCGCTCGCGGTTTCATTTCTTTTTGACAATTCTCACCGCATTCAGACGTCGATCTGGGGCGTGTGTGTAATGTGGCATTTTGAAGGCTAATTCGTCCATACCCGAGGGTGTGATCTCTCAGTCGCCTGTAGGGCGCCTTTGGATTTCCCAGTCGCCTTGAGGGCGCCTTTGTACAGCTTCGGCTGTGTGACTGCCCTTGCCATCGCACGGGATTCTGGTCTCGATTGGACATCGCTCTAGCGATCGCTGGAGCGAATCAACTTCGTCTTGAAGCCGGGAATAAGAGACATTGGGGAATGTTCTTGTTATGCTCACTTGGCGCACAGTGAGTTATTTTATCCGAGCTGATGGTACCATCATAAGAAATACATCGATTGTACATTTGATTGCTATTGTTGTCGTACTGTTATTATTGTGTGATTTTTAATACAATATTTGTTTGTTGGTAACAATTGATGTGGTTTCACCATTGATTTTTTGACACAGAATAACACATTTTTCTGCCGTGACTCCTCTCGGGGCTCGGAGGTACACCGTGACCACGGGGTCGGGAAGGAGCACGTAACACTATGGCTCAACTGCCAACTCTGCGAACTGCGCACTGCGAACTGCCAACGCAACTCGGGCTCTCTCTCCTCGTGGTGAACTCAGGATCTCAACTCGACTCGGGTGCACACGAACTCTCGACTCAGACCTCACTCAACGTGCTCAACTCTCCACTCAACTCAACTCCAGGCTCATCCGAACTGCCGTCTCATCTCAACTGCCGAAAATGGCGTCCTGCCCTCGGTAATATCTCCGGCCGATGACGTCACATTGGCGCTCTGCTCAGCCAATCAGAGCCTCCCCCGGCTCGCCGGCTTGTCCATGGGCACGCCCACTGCGCCACTGCCACTCCCGTCCCCGACTCCGTGGTCACAGCACGTGCTGTGCGAGGTGGGTCGTCCTCTCGGAGGTGTAAATGGTGGCGGCGTTCCAGCCTCATTTCTTCCTCAGTCATGTCAGGGGGGAAAGGCGTCATTTAGTGTTGTACTAAAGGTCCTAACCAATGTTTATGTGGTCTGCAGTGCCATAATGGACAAAGGTTTGACTACTAGGTGAGACATACAAGGGCTCTACTGATTAACCCCTTCACTAACTAACACACGAATCTCCTGGTAGATTCACAATTATACACCTTAACCGACAAAACGCCTAAACATGGACTTATTACAGGAAGTGTTCCTTATCGCGACATCTCGAAGCATGTTACCTACTCAGATCTACTGTGCTCTACATTTTGCTCCACCAAATTCATAAGACAGCCCCCCCCCCCCCCCCCCCCCGGAACCGTATTGCAAGGTTCACTGCAGGCGCTACCATTCCAGCCTTAACACTTACTGTCACACACTTAATTAACCTATGAAATAAATCAGGAAGGGCTGTGGGAAGTGAGTCGGACTACCTACCTGCACTTCCTTAACATGCTAAACCCCTTAACCATCATGGAATCATGTATTTACAATGGTCTTCATAGTTCCTGCGGAGGGAGGAAACAAACAACACGCAACACCAACTTAACCACAAAACTTAACCATCTTACAAAAACTCAAAACTCTAACCTTTGTACATACCCCGGTCTACAGACCGCGTCCCCCAGTGGATGCCACAAGACACAACCTTAACTGCGGGCCATCCCAATGCACCCCCCTAAATTACCACGGGCCCTGTCCAGATGTTGCAGGTGAGTGACATGGCTCTGTGGATTTCACCCACATTCATACAACACAAACCCCTTAACCACTCATTCTCATTCCAAAACTCCTCACTACCGCATTTCAAATGTCAACAAAGCACTTATTCCAATACACCCCCCTTGCAGGACCATGGCATTGATGTCATATCATGTGTGTGCATTCCTCAACTAGGCAGCGGGGAGGTACCGCACAAAAAGATGGTGGGGGCGCTTCAGGCTGTGGTGCCCGCAGTCCCAAATCAAGTCAACCGACTTACACGTTCATTGCCCCCCCCCCCCTTTACCTCGTGGCCCCGTGACATCCCAACAGCCCCTTTCCACCGTTACCTCGCCGGTGAGGGTCTCCACACACACCAGGCTCCTCCGCGGCCTCCTGCTTCAGCGCAGCAACACGGGTCACCGGGGGACTTCCTCACCCCGCGGCGCCCAACCAGACCCTCCACCGACGAGATCCAATTTCCAGTTACCACTGGCTGCCAGGGGTAATTGCCGCAGAGGGGGGCCGCAGGCATTGATCCGTACCTGCGGACACACACACCTTCCCCACCCACAAGACCCCAAAACACACTTCCTCCCCCGCTGCCATTCAATTCTCCACACAACTCAGCACAATTCATAGATGGTGTACAAGATGTTCCAAAGCTTGCCATGGCCTGCTACATGTGAAATCCCATTCACAGTTCAAATCATTACACATTTCCAAAAGCACATTTCCAAAAGCACAATAATCACCCCTCATGGTCTCCAATAATCATCACCCAGTCTCCAGTTTCCACTCTCACGACTACATCAAAACACATAACAACAACACAAAAACATACACCACCCACAAGACACTGTGTGGCCCCCATTCCATCCCCTCACCGGCCATGTCATCACTCTCACCCGCCTCCCATCTCCAAATTACATGTCCCCAAAATTTCCAAGCAAGTCCTGGAGCCTGGGACAGTACACCTCAAAACACTCACCTCAAATGCAGGTAGTTGCACGTTGGTCAAGTCCAAAGGTGCAATCCACCCACAAAATCCCAAAATTTCACATTGAGCCTATCAAATCTCTACCAAATTTCTCTTTTGTCCCCACTATACTGGCAGGTATGTGGATCCGCATCCAACGGTGATCATCACTACACAACTACCAGTGGCCACGACAGCACTGCACCTCTACCGTGCAAGGGTCATCGGGACAAGGTGAGCAGTCAAAACGCCAACATGGCCCATGAGTGTCCATAAGGGTTCGACCCACTATCCATCCTTCGGCCCCCCTGCGAGGAACACAGCTGCACCAGCCCCAGCCCCAGCTGGACAATGTGGTGAGCACCTGCTGCCACAACACACACTACCGCACACACAACCTCGGCCCTGGGGGGCACGGTCGCAGTGCGTGGCATCCCTACAGCCACGTACCCTGCACCTCCACATCATCCCCCAGCCCGACTACAGAACTGCAGCCCCCCCAGTGCTCACCCACACTTGACCACACCAAGGTCCAGTCGACAGCCATGCTCCACCAGGAGACTCACCCAGAAGACATGGTCCACACCCCTCGGACACGCACAGCACCACGTTGACCCTCAACTACACAACTACATCCCCATAACTCAGCGTCCCAAATATTGGCGCAGTCGCCCCCATAACCAGTCGGAAGGCTGTGTCCTGCTACCCTGTCGATTTTATCACAGACTCCAACACTTTGGTCAAACACACGTGGGTCAATAATGGCGTCACTGTACAGTGTCCACCATTTCTCTTCACAAAATTCACCCATTAATTTACATCTAACCCACAGATTACCCATGCCAAACATTTTTCACATTTTACTAATCTCACCAAAGAGAGATGCTTTGCCATACACATGCCAGCCGAGCATGGCCCATATGCTCGGCTCGTTACACATCTCAAATTCACCAACCCCATGGCTCTCGTCCCAACCCGAGAGTCCTTAAATCATAATGGAACATCTGTAGAAGGTCACTCTCAAACCATCACGTTCCACAGATGCCCCAATGGTTGTCCGGCAGGCTATCTCCATCCCTGTCCATGCGGTTCGACCCGTGTCCATAGACCAACCACCATGTCAGGTCACCACATGCTGGTTGTCCCAGAGTCTCAGGGAGAGGGTGTCAGGTCGCATGCCCAGGTGGTCACTACACCAGGCCCAAGCTGGCCGTCCGCAGTGCCACCACCAAAGCGTAACCCACAACACCTCCCCCTCGTGGTCCTCAATATCTGCCATCCCAGGCTTGAGAAACCACCTCGGACCCCCTGAAGGTCTTAACCCCCACCAGGGTCCGGTAACCCTGCCGGCCCGAGCCACACGCCCGGACGGCGCCACGATGGACAAGGGACGCCACACTCCACCAGACCCCCGTGGGGCCCAGGTCGTACCTTGACACCCAAGGCTGGACCCCACGTCCAAATCTCGCCAGCACAGCCGCCCAGCTGGCTGGCATTCCCTAATTTACAAAAGGGCAATTTTTACCTGAGGCCATCTCCCATGACCTCTCCATGTCCAAATCCCGCAGCCCGGGGACCAACTCCAACCATGGCTGTGCCAAATAAATCTCCCATTTAAATTTAATTTTAAATTTAATTTTAGAAATTTTGGCTCCAGGTGACCAATCACCGCAGCTGCAGGTAACAACCTCTACCACAGGTTGTTCTGCCCCTCCCTGCAGCTGGTCCAAATTCCCTACTGGGACCAAATCGTCAGAGGCTCGATCTCCCGATTCTCCAATGTCCGAATCCAGCCCGGAGTCAACACACTCCCCCAACTGGTTCTGTAATTTTGGAGCCTCTGTTGCCCAATCAGAGTGCACGGTGAGGGTCCCCTCGGTCATCACAACCACCTCCTCGGACCGACTCACCTCCTCCCCTAAACTCCTTTGGGCCTGAACAAACTCTACCTCCATGGGACTGTCCCAGGTCCCCAGCCGCTGGATCAAATCATCCTCATCATCATCATCATCATTACCATCACAACTCATTTCTGGCCCCGCCAGGCTTTCATCAATATCCCCAATAAATACCCGGTCCGGCTCTATTGCACGGACCCCCAATTGCTCTGCACCACCGCCCTGGTGCTGCACCAATTCCAATTCATCCCCCTGTTGAGGTGTTGTGACATCCACCCGGTCCCGACAAATAACCAGGCCAGAATGTGGGAAACATTCCCCATTACAATTCTCACATTCCTCGCTCACCTGTTGGCATTCCCCATCCACCTGTGCACCTTCAGTCTCCCCATCTACCTGTGGGCACTCCACGCTCACCTGTACACATGCCACAATTGCCATTCCCTGCAGGCATTCCCCATTCACCTCTACACATGCCGTTCCCACTGCAATTCCCACTGCAATTCCCAATTTTGCCATTCCCGGCTCCTGAGCCCCGTCGGCACCATTCGTTCTTCCTTCCTTCAATTCATTCGTCCATTCATCAATTATATTTCCCACTCCTTCAATTTTTCCCTCCAATCGATCACTCATTCCCTTCATTCCTTCCCTACATTCATTTCCCTGGGACTCCATTTTGTTTTTCATTTCTCCCATCTCCTTAGTCCTTACTCATTCTGTTTTCCAGCCCTCCAATTTTATTACTCTGAGCATCCATTTTGTCATTCATTCCCAGAATTTGGTTTTCCAACCCACTTTTCATTCCCTGCATAAATTCCATTAAGGCCTGGGTGTCTATGGGGGCCGTCCCTCCGGCGGGGGAAGTTCCAACGCTAACCTCCATTTCCCCCATTTCCGGCTCACTCCCTTCACTGACGGAGGCCTCGCTGCGTACCTCCATCTCCTCAATCTCCGACATGCGCTTTTCGGAAGATCGTTTCCCACGCGCGTATTTATTTTAATTCCAGAAACACAATTTAAATTTGACGAAGACGCGATATCGCGCTCCGTATGTCCAATCAACGATCAAATTTCTCCGCCTCGCCTATAAAAATTTTGCGTTCGAACGTCGGGCGCAATGTACGCCTGACCGTGTCAATGTCTCGACAAAAAAATTTGTCCGACGGGTTCGAATCCCTACTACCTGACACCAAATATCGCGCAACTCAGATTAACACCAGAGTTGCGGATGCCGATTACGAAGGTTTAACTCCCGAAGCGGAAGCTCAATAGCGGACTCCAAAAACAACACCGAAAACCCTTAAGCGCGCGGAATGGAGGGGAACGGCGAGAGCCCCGCAGCCTTATCTATTAAAATCAAACACCCGGTAACTGCGTTCAGATATATGTACAAAATTAATATAAGGGTTTATTCAAATGAAAAAGGCCCCTCATGGTCTCCAATACCATGAGGTATCCAATACCATTACACCTGAGTCCTGACACCTGGTCTCCAATACCATTACACCTGAGTCGGCCCCAAGTTCTTCCGTTGAACTTGGGGCCGACTCAGAAGAAGACCTTTGTTCGTCGAAAGCTTGTCAAAAATTAAAGATCGAAGTCCTGAAGCGACGTCCGCGTCTGATTTAATCTTCCGATTATATATATATATATATATATATATATATATATATATATATATATATATATATATATATATATAGTTATGGACCGCGGATAAGATGTTAATTTGCCGAGCGGATGGCGCCGCGGCCCGAACCGTTAATGACTAGACCCGATTCTGAACGTTGGCCAAATCGTGCCACAGATATTCAATTTGGAAAAGACAAAGACGCGGATGTGATGAAGAAGAAGAAGAAGACAAAAAAAAGGTTTTAAATACGATTATAATTTATTACTATTTACAGGACCAAAGAAACCAAGGAAGAATGAAGGATAATAAAATAAAGACAGAAAGAGGGACAGACCAGAAGGACACAGTGAAAATTAGCTTACCTATGCAGTCTTAATTATAACCCCAGGACAAGACACACAAAACAGACTACGAGCAAACTCACACGAGGGATGATGACAGGAATGGCAGGAGGTGGGTGGCTGGAGGGGGAGGAAGGCATGGAGCTGGCTGGAGCTTGATCCCGCACGGGACGTCGGGCTGGACCTCGACGGCCGCCGATGCCACCGATCCTGTGGTGTGCGCAGGGTAACGGGTCGGAGCTGCCTGGTGGAGCCAATGCTGCTGGTGGGGGGTCTGGTGTGACGGGTTCTCTCTCCCTCTCTCACAAACTCGCAGGACTCTCTTCAGGCTTGTCTGTCATCTGATCTCCTCCCTCCTCGACTCTTCTGGGGGCGTCTCCCGCGGGTTATATAAGCCCCACCCTTGACCCTTTTGCGAACCTCCCCCAAACGTTCTCTCTCCGCCCTCTAAAGCCAACCCCTCGTTCTGGGTTGGTCGGCAAGGGCTGGTTCACTCCTCCCCTCTATGACGAGGTGGAGACACGCCTTTCTTCCCCGACATTACCTCGTGGCTAATGGTGGTTTTGGGGCGATTCGAGCTAGCCCCAGCCAAAGGGCAGCAATGGCGAATGAAGAAAACCGCCCAAATGCAGTTGGCAATTGCAGCAAACCTGGCAAACCTGGCACTTTGAAGATGCCATGTCGGAGGGATCTACCTTATTTAATGCAGTGCAATGGAGTGTCAAATTAATGGAAGACAAGGCCTTACCCTACTACACAGAATAAGGAAATAACTGTCAACAAGGAGGAAATCTATTATTGGCTACATGGGTGCTTGTGAAATAACTACGGGCACGACCTTTGACCTTTATACAACAACAAATGGAGGACGGAGGGTGATATTTTACCACAACCTTTTACAACAACATTTTACCACAAAAAAAAAAACACCATTCTCATATCCACAACAATATATATATATATATATATATATATATATATATATATATATATATATATATATATATCCACAACAATATATATATATATATATATATATATATATATATATATATATATATATATATATATATATACACACTGTATATATTGGCATATGTGGGAAATTACACACACAGACCAGGAACCAACCCAAGGGCCTCTGGCGAACTGCACCAGTGCTCTGCCATTTGAGCTACCTGGGTGACTCTGACACCGGTTTGGGTGTGTCATTTTCCAACATATGTCAATTAATTATTTATAATCCTGTTCAGTTATACAATTGCGCTACTACACCCCCAGTGGTGTTTGTAATAGCGGACATGGATTTGACCCCACATTGGAGGAAGACCCTCTCGTGAGCAGGCTGTCGGTGCTCCTATGGATGGCAGCTCGTGCACCGGAAGCAGTGTCAGAAAGATATATATACATACAGTCACGTGAAAAAGTAAGTACACCCCATGTAAAGTTTTGACTTTTTCAACATATTTCAACATACAGCTATTTGATCTTCATTTCAACAATATTGACATATAAAGGTGATATAATATAACAAATATCATGAAACATTTACATTTTGAAGTCCATTGTATAATTTAAATAAACATAAATGCAAATTTGCATGTGGAAAAAGTAAGTACACCCTTGGCTCTAATCGGTGGTATTGCCCCCTTTGGCAGAAACAACCTCAAGTAGGCGTTTCTTATAACTGTCTACCAGTCTTTGACATCGACTGGGAGAAATTCTTGCCCACTCCTCCATGCAGAATTCTTTCAGCTGTGCGATGTTTGAGGGGTTTCTTGCATGCACAGCCCGTTTCAAATCCCTCCACAGCATCTCGATGGGATTTAGATCCGGGCTTTGACTTGGCCATTCCAGAACCCTCCATTTCTTTCTTTTCAGCCATTCCTTGGTGGATTTACTGGTATGTTTCGGGTCATTGTCATGTTGCAAGGTCCACCTTCGGTTGAGCTTCAACTTTCCGACAGATGGCCTCACATTATCTTCAAGCACCCTCTGGTACAATGAAGAATTCATAGTGGATTCTATGATGGTGAGCTGCCCAGGCCCTGATGCAGCAAAGCTGCCCCAAACCATAATATTTCCACCACCAGGCTTTGCAGTTGGTATCAAGTTATTGTGGTCAAATGCTGTCTTTGGTTTTTGCCAAACATGTCTTCTGGTACTGTGGCCAAATAGCTCTACGTTTGACTCATCTGTCCAGAGCACATTGTTCCAGAAGTGCTGGTCTTTGCCGAGGTGTTCATTGGCAAACTTTAGTCTTGCCCTGATGTTCTTTCTGGACAGCAAAGGTTTCCTCCTGGCACACCTCCCATGTAGATCAAATTTGTGCAGCCTTTTTCTAATGGTAGACTCGTGCACTTTGACATCAACAGTGGCAAGAGCTACCTGTAGGTCCCGTGATAACATTCTGGGGTTCTTAGAGACTTCTTTCAGCATCTTGCGGTCTGCTCTCAGGGTGAACTTGCTGGGGCGGCCTGGCCTGAACAAGTTGGCAGTTGTTTGGAATCTTCTCCACTTGAAAATGATCTTCCAGACAGTCGAATGATTGATTTCAAATTGTTTGGAGATCTTTTAAAATCCCTTCCCAGACTCGTAGGCATCTATAACCTTCTTTCTGAAGGCCTCAGAGAGCTATTTTGATCGAGGCATGGTGACGCCGCACACTTCAACAACAAAGAGCAAACTAAACTAAATGTGTGAGGTTTAAATAAGACAGGTTCCTCTAAGATCCTCTCTAACGATGTTCTAATCATTTGCACCTGAGCTGGTGCACCTGATTCTAATTTTAGGTATTTGAAGTCGTGATAAATGTAGGGGTGTACTTATGTAGGTGTATACATATACACCTAAATGTAGATGTATACATATACATGTATACATATTGTTGCGGATATGAGGATTGTATTTTTTTTATTGTGTTGTATTGTAGTAAATTGTTGTGAATTATTGCTTAAGTCTGGACCCTCCTGCCTCCAGTGTTGTATAAAGGTCAAAGGGCGTTCCCGTAGTTAATTCCATAAAGCATACACGTTAGCCAATCATAGATTTCCCCCTGGTTGATAGTTATATCTTTATTATGTGTATTAGGGTAAGGCCTTGTCTCCCATTAAGATGACACTCCATTGCACCAAGTGAAATAGAGTAGATTCCTTTCATTCCCCATTCCCACTCCCAAAACTTTCATTGCCTTTCATCATTGCCAAGCCTCGATTGCCAATTACATCCCCTCCAAAACCACCATTGAACATGTGCTCGGGTCGGGGAAGAAAGGCGTGCCCGCCCGTCGTCATCAAGGGCGGAGCCAGAGGGTCGCGCGACCAACCAGGGCCGAGGTGAGCACACCGATGGGCGTGTCCTGAAGGCCGGCGGCTTGATCGCCGGAGGCGCTATAAAAGCACGCGTGCAAAGACGTTGTGGAGTGGAGTAGTTGCTGAGTTGTGTAAAAAGATCATCCAGAGAGAAACTGTAAGAGAACCAACTGCGAGAGTACATTGAGATCACCCAAGGAAGCTTTGTACACAGCAACGGCTGGTCAAGTGGACCGATGTTTGTTCCTGAGCTGGTGCTTTTCCGAACAGAGTCCGAGGCTGGCATGTGAGCAAAAGAACATAGAGAACATTAAGGAGATCATCATCCAGGGAAGCACAAAGCCTGTTGTAGTCCTGGCAAAGCACGCGACGTCCACAGCAGCAGCAGCGGCGGCCACAGCAGCAACAACACTCAACAGCCGCTTGGGGCCTGGACGGCGGTTTTGAGCAGGGCCGCGAAGGAACGGCGGCTGCCAAACGCGCCGATCGTGCTGCAGGACCCCTTGGACTTTCCTCTCCCTCCAGCCATCCACCTCCTGCCTTTCCATCCTTCTTGTGTACGTGAGTTTGTTTTGTTTGTTCTGTCCTGGGTATTTAATTAAGTTTGTATAAGCTAGGTTGCACTGTGTCTAAAATCTTCTGTATATTATTTTCTTATCTTTCCTTCTCCTTGGTTTTTTTGAGCCTGTAAATAGCAAATAAATTATATTCGTATTTCCAACCTTTTTGTCTGCTTCTTCTTCACATCCGTGTCGCCTTAGTCTTTTCCCTATTGAATATCTGTGGTGCGATCCTGCCAGCGTTCGGGAATCGGGTTAGTCGGGGTAACTGTACGACCGCGGGGCCATCCGCTCGGCAAACACAACATCTTATCCGCGGGCCGTAACAATATATATATATATATATATATATATATATATATAGACAAACTGTACATACAAATTTAAAAGTGGCTCTGCCAGCTAAACAGTAGCCTCAGCTTCACCTATTTATTAGGCATGAGCTTTAGCAGAACTATATTCCCCAACAGTTAGTAGGACTATACAGCAATGTCTGTTGTGACATTTGCTTCCTTGTACCCACTGTTCCTGCGTGATAGGTGCTGTCTCTGATAGATGTAAGAACTGATCGAGTGTGAGAGCCATCTTGGAAAAAATAACACACATGACTAAAGATCATGCCTGAGATTCCTTGTGGGTTTGCAATACATACAACACCAGGGTTCGAACCAATGACTGCCCTGACTTGGAGCAGACTCTGTCTATATACCATTGCTCCATGAGTCTGGTTCTTCCTTCATATTTAGAAATGACGACTTTAATGATGAGGATCATCCAAATTGCGGTTTCTATAATGTTAATTCACATTGAGTTCAATGCAAACTGCCGAAAATATGGTTGGGTTTTAACTTATTCATTATTGTAGATTCATTCATTCATTATTGTAGATACAATTGGCTCATATCGGTGCATATTTCTACCTCTATCATCGATATGTCCACACAATTTTCATGCTCCACAGGTATATTTCTCTTAATTTGGATCTCTTTGCACAATGTGCTGCTATATTGAAACTGATTGATGCCATTAATTTTTTTTTAAACATTTTCAAGGCCACCGTAATTGGCATATCTGATCACATAATCAAATACTATCCTTGTGTAAAAATTAACCTGGGATGGGCACAATCACTCCCAATTCTACATCTATAATTCTCACCATCCCTCTGGTTCAGTTGTGCAAATCGAGGCGCATGTCCAGGCGACAGAATGGATGAGGCAGAGAAAGCAGAGTCAGGCAGCAATCCAGACAGCAGGTCTTCACAAGGTTGATCTAAGAAAAGAAGGTGTCATTGAAAAAGCATGTTTATGCCTGGTTTGAGGACTTCACCAATATAACAATAGCTGTGGATTTGGAACACGAGTTTAGTATGGATCACGAAACAAGAACCTTAGAATCCACTCTTTGTAAGCGGACGTTTCACATTGGAAGCATATTACACCAAACCCATAAAGGCCAACCTGAAAGAACACAAAGTAAAACTTTTAAAGCAATATCTGCCCATATTAATCAAAGCATCTGCTAATAAAGAACAAGACAGACAATTCCACATTTGGGGTAGCCTGTCACCTGGTCCTCAGGGCTCATAATGTATTTTATTACAAGTCACAGAGAATGCAGCTGGGGAATGAAAGAATGGCATGGCAACAATTAAAACAAATGAAACAATAAAGAGCAATCAGAGATTTCCAACCCTCACCAGGATGTATTTTCAGTGGTTTTTGAGGCTTTTGTGTTAAAACAAATATGGTGGCCGAACCACGTGATCGATGACGTCATCATTATTTTTTTCCTGAACTAATTTATTCCTAGATTATGCTCAAGAAATTTCATTTTGATCAGATGAAGTTTTGTACTTGTTGAATGATGATGTCATAATGGAGGCACCCATGACAGTATGACATCATCATTAACATATTGTATTCCCCATGGAGAGTTTTTTTTACAATGAGCCATGTCTCATTTTTTTCTATTCAGCGCTTTCAGAGATATAGAGGTGCAAAGTTTTTCGGTTTTTCCAAGATGGCGGCCGAACCACGTGACCGATGACATCATCATTATTATTTTTTTCCCACCAGTTTATGCCGACATGGCGCTCAAGAAATTTCATCTTGATAGGATGAAGTTTTGTACTTGTTGAATTATGACGTCATAATGGAGGCACCTATGACATCATTATTAACATATTTTATTCTTCATGGAGAGTTCTTTACAATGAGCCATGTGTCAATTTTTTTCTATTCAGCGCTTTTGGAGATAGAGGTGCAAAATTTTTCGATTTTTCCAAGATGGCGTCCGACCCACGTGACCTATGACGTCATAATCATCATAAAAAATTCTACAGGTGGAGTTGCACCTATGGTGAAAATTTTCTGTCAATTGGACCAATGGTTGCAGAGAACATCATATTTATTCTGTACAGATTTAACCCTGGTGTTGGGCTAGCGGCTAGGGTGCCGGCTTAGGATCCTAGGATCCTGGGTTCAAATCCCAGTCGATCGCTGAATTAACGCCAGGGGGGTTGACTCAGCCTGTCATCCTTCCGGGGTCGGCTAATTGAGTACCAGTTCACTGGTAATTCCCTGTTTGTCGTTAAAGGCGGCAAAAAGGGTTGGCGTCAGGAAGGGCATCCGGCCGTAAAATATTGCTTCAATAAGGGGACCAAAAAAACAACAACAACCACGGTTCCCGAAAAAGGCCAACCCCCGCTTGCGGGGAAAAATGGCCTCTAAAGGTGGTTACAGACAAACAGGCAAACGGACTCAAATACAATACCCTCTCCTCAGGCGAGAATAACAAGAGGGACATTTGCTTTGCTATACATGTCCCCAACTGGACCCAATTAATGTTCTTGTTATACAAGTACTCAGCAATTGTGAGCCATATACAGTAAGACAAATTGTTTTCGGTATGCAAAGCTACAGAATAAGTTGTAGATTCTGTAACATTGTAATAAAGCCATGTACCAAGTTTCAGTTGAATATGTTAAAGGGTAATGGGAAAAAGGGTGGAAAACTGACCCCTGTATAATATGTGAAGTTTTATAAGCCTAAAAATAACATGATTCAGTGGAAAATTGGTGAAACGCCCCAAAACTCAAACTTGTTCTGTGACTTAATATAATAAAGCTAAGCACCAAGTTTCAGTTCATATGTTAAAAGCAATGGGGGAAAAGTCTGGAAAACTACAAGTGTGGCAGACAGACAGAGGGACAGACAGACAGATGGACAGCTAAACCTATAGTCCTCTCTGGTGAAAGCAGTCGGGGACTAATAAACAGATACAGGCCGACATGTGGACAAATATCAAACACAAATACAAGGTGTTTTATGACAAAAAAAAACAACTATTTCCACAAAAGGTGGTTCTTCTGTTGGTTCCTCTTCCTAAATCTAAAGACGATCTGAACTAGTATATGTATGTACATATATATATATATATATATATATATATATATATATATATATATACTAGCGGGGTCACCCGTGGGAATCCCACGGGCATGGATGTGTGTGACATTTCGACATATTGAGTTATATGCTGCACATTCATTTTTACAAAATGGTTACTGGCAAGTCATCAGATCCAGAAATGGTGTGAATTTAGTTATTTCACATAATATGTGACCCCTCACTCCTCTCCACCTGACACTCTCCTGTCTCCACCTGACACTCTCCTGTCTCCACCTGACACTCTCCTGTCTCCACCTGACACTCTCCTCTCTCCACCTAGCACTCCTCTCCTCTCCAAACCCTCACATCCCTCTCCTTTCCAATCCCTCACCTCTCCAATCCCTCACACTCCTCTCCTCTGCAATCCTTCACACGCCTCTCCAATCGCGCCTCACACTCCTCTCCAATCGCGCCTCACACTCCTCTCCAATCGCGCCTCACACTCCTCTCCAATCGCGCCTCACACTCCTCTCCAATCGTGCCTCACACTCCCTTCCAATCACTCCTCTCCAATCGTGCCTCACACTCCTCTCCAATCACGCCTCACACTCCTCTCCAATCGTGCCTCACACTCCTCTCCAATCGCGCCTCACACTCCTCTCCAATCGCGCCTCACTCGCCTCTCCAATCGGCTTTCCCAGTCTCGTTTCTCTCCTTTTTCTCCCGTCTCGTTCTTTTTCTTGCTCCAAATCGGCCCGTCGGAATCGGAAATCGGCCCGTCTCGCCCGTCGGCCCGTCGGAATCGGAAATCGGCCCGTCTTGCTTTTGTGCTTGTGCGTAAATAAATTGTGTTCATGACACCATTTCTGGTGTTGGGCTAGCGGCTAGGGTGCCGGCTTAGGATCCTGGGTTCGAATCTCGGTCGATCGCCGAATTAATGCCAGGGGGGTTGACTCAGCCTGTCATCCTTCCGAGGTCGGCTAATTGAGTACCAGTTCACTGGTAATTCCCTGTTTGTCGTTGAAGGCGGCAAAAAGGGTTGGCGTCAGGAAGGGCATCCGGCCGTAAAATATTGCTTCAAAAAGGGGACAAAAAAACAACAACTACCACGGTCCCCGAAAAGGCCAACCCCCGCTTTGCGGGGAAAAATGGCCTCTAAACGGTGGTTTTTACACCATTTCTGGATCTGATGACTTGCCAGTAACCATTTTGTAAAAATGAATGTGCAGCATCTAACTCAATATGTCGAAATGTCACACACATCCATGCCCGTGGGATTCCCACGGGTGACCCCGCAAGTTTGCATTGACGTTCGTCGATGGACTCGTTCGCCCGTCTCATTCGTTTTCTTGCTGCATCCTGTTCAAGTCTGCGTTCTTCATCGATCGTCTCATTCATTTTGGAAATAGAAGTTTCCACGCAGCGCATGAATTGTCACGATCCTCAAGAGGAATTTGTCTCGTAATCATCAAATGATAAATGGCAAGTAAATTATATTGTGGAAAATTAAAGATTTCAAATAAACCTATTTAAAGTGTATTCGCACATAACTAATTTTAAAAAACGAAGAAATATCTCTCGGTAATTTCCTGAAACATATTTTACTTCCGGCTAATAATGTTGAATTAAATAAAAACGAAGAAATATATGTCGGCATCATTGTTGACGTTTTTGTGACGACTGTCATCAAACGAAAAAGTAATATATCTTAACGGAAAAGCAAAAGCGAATTTTTAATATATATCGACACGTTGCCGTCGGTGTCATGTTGGGCGGTGTATGATACACCATGACGCGATTTTTAAAAATATATCTCTGCATTTTCCCGCGTGTGTGGAATGTTCTCAATTATTGCTGACACCGAGTCCAAAACCATCGATAAAAATGAAATCATATGGTGAGTTAGATTGGAGATAAAGGCGTGAGAGAGACTCAATGGCCTTGAAGTTGAAGTTACAGGCGTTTGAGAATTCATTTCGTTCTATAAACGGCAACTTTCATTGGATTTCCTTCCCGTTTTTTTTCAACCGAGTCGAAAACTATGTTAGCGACTGTGAAAAATGAAATGATATATCGAATTTTTAATATGTATCGACACGTTGCCGTCGGTGTCATGTTAGGCGGTGTATGATACACCATGACGCGATTTTAAAAAATATATCTGCATTTTCCCGCGTGTGTGGAATGTTCTCAATTATTGCTGACACCGACTCTAAAACCATCGATAAAAATGAAATCATATGGTGAGTTAGATTGGAGATAAAGGCGTGAGAGAGACTCAATGGCCTTGAAGTTACAGGCATTTGAGAATTCATTTCGTTCTATAAACGGCAACTTTCATCGGATTTTCTTCTCGTTTTTTTTCAACCGAGTCTAAAACTATGTTAGCGACTGTGAAAAATGAAATGATATATCGAATTTAAAATAGATATCGACACATTGCCGTCGGTGTCATGTTGGGCGGTGTATGATACACCATGACGCGATTTTAAAAAATATATCTCTGCATTTTCCCGCGTGTGTGGAATGTTTGTGGAAAATTAAAGATTTCAAATAAACCTATTTAAAGTGTATGCGCACATAACTAATAAAAAAAACGAAGAAATATCTCTCGGTAATTTCCTGAAACATATTTTACTTCCGGCTAATATGTTGAATGAAATAAAAACGAAGAAATATATGTCGGCATCATTGTTGACGTTTTTGTGACGACTATCATCAAACGAAATAGTAATACAGTATATCATAACGGAAAAGCAAAAGCGAATTTTTAATATATATCGACACATTGCCGGCGGTGTCATGTTGGGCGGTGTATGATACACCATGACGCGATTTTAAAAAATATATCTCTGCATTTTCCCGCGTGTGTGGATTGTTCTCAATTATTGCTGACACCGAGTCTAAAAGTAAAACCATCGATAAAAATGAAATCATATGGTGAGTTAGATTGGAGATAAAGGCGTGAGAGAGACTCAATGGCCTTGAAGTTACAGGCCTTTGAGAATTCATTTCGTTCTATAAACGGCAACTTTCATCGGATTTTCTTCCCGTTTTTTTTCAACCGAGTCTAAAACTATGTTAGCGACTGTGAAAAATGAAATGATTTATCGAATTTGATTTGAAATAAAACTGGGGGAGAGCAAGACACCACGGGCCTACAAAACAGGACTCAAAGCTATGCGAGTTAATAAAATGGTGGATATTTGTTTATAGCCACTCCCAGAATGGGTGGAGCTATGGGTGGAGCTACTCTGCAAACCGAGTAAGCCACACCCCGGACAGACACCCAACAGATAGACAGACAGACAGACAGAATCATCTACGGCTATTATAATATAGATATATATATATATATATATATATATATATATATATCTCTCTCTCTATATATATATAAAGGAGGAGTGTCTGTGTGTGTGTGTGTGTGTGTGTGTGTGTGTGTGTGTGTGTGTGTGTGTATCTGTCTGGATGTCCGCTTATAACTCAAGAACTACACATCGGAGAAAAGTTTTAGACACAGATTCGGAATCAGCATAAACTCCTGGTGGTTATAGGCTACTCTGTATTTTAATATCAATGGTTTAAAAAACCGCGCCAGCTGCAATTCCATGGTGTAGTTTGTGGCGGCGCTAGACGTTCGGGGTGTATTGCAATGGTTTGTCGGGTTTGGCTGTGGGTCCAGAATAGCTCCCATTTCCTTATGTTCTTCCACTTTTATTTTGATTCTTCTGTTACAACACCTTCCTTATCTACCTTATATCCCCCCGACAAGGCCTCTACATAATTTCATGCGGCAGAATTTCGTGCATTTTGAGTGAAAGAAGCGAGACGAAGTTGTCGGAGGAAGAAGAGGCGCGGTAACTGTGGAGGCCTCGATCGTGAGTGGAAATGGTGGGAATTGCGTTTGTATCGCAAAGTAAAGGATCTGCATTCATTTCTGAACTTGCATTGGTGGATTGTTATACATCTGCATTATTTTTCATAAAACAACTTTATGTTGAACTTGAAGGCTCCAAGCACGGACTATATATATAGCCCTCATTGAGGTAAAATAAAAGTAAAAAGCCTGCTATCGCTTGCCAAGCTAGCCGTTCCCCCCTCCCTCTCCCCCCCCTCCTCCTCCCCTCCCCCTCCACCCTCACCTCCCCCCTCCCCTCTCCTCCTCCCCCTCCCTCCTCTTCTCCCCTCCCCCCCTCTTCTCCTCTCCCCTCCCCTCCTCTTCTCTTCTCTTCTGCCCCCCTCTCCTCTTCTCCCCTCCCCCCCTCTTCTCTTCTCCCCTCCCCCCCTCTTCTCCCCTCCCCCCCTCTTCTCCCCTCCCCCCCTCTTCTCCCCTCCCCCCCTCTTCTCCCCTCTTCTCCCCTCCCCTCCTCTTCTCCCCTCCCCTCCTCTTCTCCCCTCCCCCCCTCTTCTCCCCTCCCCCCCTCTTCTCCCCTCCTCCCCTCCCCCCCTCTTTTCCCCTCCCCACCCTCTCCTCCCCTCCCCACCCTCTCCTCCCCTTCGCCCCCTCTCCTCCCCTTCGCCCCCTCTTCTCCCCTCCTCCCCTCGCCCCCTCTTCTCCCCTCCCCACCCTCTCCTCCCCTTCCCCCCCGTTCCCCTCCCCTCCCCTTCCTCCTCCCCTCGCTTCCCCCGCCCGGCAATGCCGGGTACTTCCCATGGCCAGCTGTACGTGGGCTGCTCGAAGGTTGGAAAACCAAGCAATCTTTATGTCTTGACACCAAGTAAGAAAACCAGAAATGTTGTACACCAAGAGGTTTTGAGAAATTGAAAATTGACAAAACGTCATGTAGGAAATGTACTGTGATATTGCTCTAAAATATACATGTTCTTTTCATCATATATTTGTATTATTCTTATTCAACCCGGGTGAAGCCGGGTACCTCAGCTAGTATATATATATATATATATATATATATATATATATATATATATATATATATATATATATATATATATATACACACACAGTCAGGTGAAAAACTAAGTACACCCCATGTAAAGTTTTGACTTTTTCAATATATTTCAACATAGTTTTTTTTTTTTTGTATACTGAATCGAGGCTCGTGAAAGAGCTAACATTTATTTCACAAACAAATCAACCAGACAAACAAAATATACAAAAAGAAGGAGCGGAAGACAACATGGGGAGAGAAGGGGAAGCACACAACCACAACATTTGAGAGCAGGGAGAAGTGTGGGAGGGAGAGGGCTTGGGGGCAGGAGGCGTGGGAAGGGGGGGGGGGGGTGGGAGAAGTATAAAACACAAGGGGACCGAAATTAGCGGGGGTAGAACAGATCAAGGTTTTGGATGGGGGAGGATAAGAGATGGTAGTGAACAGCTGTTTTAAAGACCTGGAGGGTGGAGTGGGATTGAAGAGAGTGAGGGAGTTTGTTCCAGAGGCAGGAGAAAAGAGGAATGAAGGAGTGAAGGTGAGCAGAAAGTCTTGATTTTGGCAGTTTAACCATAAGAGGGTTGCAGGCAGATCTTGTGCGACCTGTAGGAATATTTGGGGGACAGAGCCCAGAGAGGGCTGGGGGGGCAAGGCCAGAGAGGAGTCGGTAGAAGACGGAAAGACCACCAACCTGCCTGCGGTGAGTGAGTGAAAGGCCCTTGGAGTTAGCTTCATCGTGGGAGATTCCAATGATTCTGAACGCTTTGGTTTCAACAGCGTGAAGACGGGCTACGTGTGAGGCAGGAGCACCAGACCAGAGGGGAGAGCAGTATTCCATAGAGCTGCGGATGAAAGCCTTGTATGTGGTGAGGAGCTCAGGTGTGCCAAGGAAGGACTTCGCACGACGGAGGATGCCCAGTCGGCGACTGGCTTTGGAGGCCAGATTTTAAATGTGGTTTTCCCAGGAAAGATCATGGCAAATAGTGAGACCAAAAAGCTTGAGTGACAGAACTTCTTGGAGAGGATTATTCAGAAAGTGGATGGGAGGGTTTTCCAGTCGGTCTTTTCGGAGAGACATCGTAAGAGTGTGAGATTTATCAGGATTGAAAGACATGTTCCATTTGTTTGCCCAGTCTGTGATTTTGTCCAGGTCTGCAGAGAGTGAGGAGGCTGCAGACTGCCGATCTGAGGGATGAGGAATGGAGCGACAGAGAGTAGAGTCGTCAGCAAAGAGATAGAGAGGATTTTCAGGAGAGTCAGAGAGATCATTGATAAACCACCTTTAGAGGCCATTTTTCCCCGCACAGCGGGGGTTGGCCTTTTTCAGGAACCATGGTTGTTGTTGTTTTTTGGTCCCCTTTTTGAAGCAATTTTGATGAAGACCAGAAAAAGCACAGGGCCCAGAACACTACCTTGGGGAACTCCAGCCTGAACAGGAAGAGGAGATGAGAGAAACCCATTCAGGGCCACACGTTGACTACGACCAGAGAGGAAGTCCGCCAGCCATGTGTGGAGATTTCCATGGATACCAAAGGAGGAGAGTTTGGTGAGCAGAGCAGGGTGCCAGACCGTATCGAAGGCACGTGAAATGTCAAGGGAGACGGCTCTAATTTCCTGTTTGGCATTGAGGACCTCCATCCATTGTTGAGAAAGCAGAAGCAGCATGTCCATCATATTCGTAATTTATATTGAACCAAACCATGAAGTTCCTCGGAGATGAATTGTATGAAACCTTTAACAGCAAGGACGAGGGAGTTGAGTGGACAGAGGAGGCAAATATATACAGTGCATTCAGAAAGTATTCAGACCCTTCACTTTTTTTAACATTTTGTTATGTTGCAGCCTTATGCTGAAATCGTTTAAATTCATTTTTCCCCTCATCAATCTACACTCAATACCCCATAATGACAAAGAGAAAACAGGGTTTTAGAAAGTTTTGCAAATTTATTAAAAAGAAAAAACTGAAATATCACATTGATATAAGTATTCATACCCTTTGCTATGACACTTGAAATTTAGCTCAGGTGCCTCCCATTTCTCTTGATCATCTTTGAGATGTTTCTACACCTTGATTGGAGTCCACCTGTGGTAAATTCAATTGATTGGACATGATTTGGAAAGGCACACACCTGTCTATATACGGTCTCACAGCTGACAATGCATATCAGAGCAAAAACCAAGCCATGAGGTCGAAGGAACTGCCTGCAGAGCTCAGAGACAGGATTGTGTCGAGGCACAGATCTGGGGAAGCCTAAAAAAAAAAATCTCTGCTGTATTGAAGGTTCCCAAGAGCACAGTGGCGTCCATAATTCTTAAATGGAAGCAGTTTGGAACAACCAGGACTCTTCCTAGAGCTGGCCGCCCGGCAAAACTGAGCAATCGGGGGAGAAGGGCCTTGGTAAGAGAGCTGACCAAGAACCCGGTGGTCACTCTGGCTGAGCTCCAGAGATCCTGTGTGTAGATGGGAGAAACTTCCAGAAGGACAACCATCACTGCAACACTCCACCGATCTGGGCTTTATGGCAGAGTGGCCAGACGGAAGCCTCTCCTCAGTGAAAGACAAATGAAAGCCCACAGAATCTTGTTTCTCACAGTCTGAGAGACCTTTAGGTGCTTTTTTGCAAACTCCAAGCGGGCTTTCATGTGTCTTCATGTGTCTTCATGTCTTTTCATGTTTTCATTTCATGTGTATATATATATATATATGTATATACACTAGCGTACCACGACTCGCTACGCTCGCCTCACTACATGTCGCCACAGAGGCATGGGTTTGTTGAAACAGAGGATAATGATCTAACTGTACCTGAGTTGCTGTGTTGTCATGATTTACACCAATCATAATACAAACATTTATTTTGCACAAATTTATTTGTAATATTGGTGATATTATTTATTTGTAATTTATTTGTAATCAAAAAAGATCCAACTTCTTTCCTGGAAGTCCTTGCAGTGTCCACATGTTTTATACCTCTCCCACCTCCCCCCAAGCCCTCTCCCTCCCACAGTTCTCTCGATGTCCCTGCTCTCAAATGTTGTGTTTGTGTCCTTCCTCCTCTCTCTCCCCATCTTGTCTACTGCTCCCCTTATTTTGTGTTTTATGTGTCGGTTTGACTTTTTGTGTGATTAATGTGAGCTCTTTCACGAGCCTCGATCTTGTATACAAAAAAAGAAAGAAAAACAAAAGTGGTGTAAAGCTCTAACGTCGAAAATCTAAATGGTCAAGGGTCGAAGCTGTCTAATCGGTCTACAGATATATATTGTTACGGGCGTCGGGGATGAGGACGTGAGTCCCAAACGTCACTCCCGACTAAGTGTGTTATAGGGTAACTAATGTCAGCGACCCTAAGTCCTATCCCCAACCCGCCGGGCAGAGGCCCACAAGCTGGCCGAGCGCTTTTTGGAAGCTTGAACTTTTGGTTTAGTGTAAAGAGTTTAAACTGCCACACTGTCAGCTCAGGGGAGCTTGCAACCCGATCCAAAAAACGTCAATCAAACAAAATGAAATACAATCAATTTACTTCAAATAATGCAAAACGATACAATCATCAAATCATACAAGTATAAGTATGACAGACTTAATTAATTAATAATGACAGACTGAAACAATTAACACAGGCCACATACAACCGATACAAAAGGCCGACACAACATCACACACACAACACTCTATCTAACCCAGGGAAGGGAAGCAAATTAATAAAATAATATTTGCAGGGATTGAAATAAAACAGGATATGATGGTTATGGAAATGGAATGGGGTTCAGGCCTGTTTGAAGAGCAGCTTCATCAACGTTCGTCAGAGCGGGGCTTGGCAGGAACCAAGGTTCATCAACGTTCTGCAATCCCTTTCTCCTTTGATCCCTTTCCTTTCATCAACCTCCCTCATACAACACAGAAAATCCCTCAGGAAGTCATCGAGGTCGACTCCTTGATATAGCACATGCCGAGCCCGTGCACAGCATGAAGCATGGATCGTTTTTTCACCACCCCAAAGAAGCGCCTTTTCCACACAATACGCTCTTTTCCTTTTTGTCCACCTCCTTCATGCACAATGAATCCTTCAGAAAGTTCGTAGAGGTCGAGTCTCTCACACCAACAAGCTCACCAAAGCCGTTCACACCACGAGCAAGGATCGCTTTTTCACCACCCCACCAAAAACCGCTCTTCTTCACCCTCTTTTTACCCTTTTTCCCCACACTTTCTTGCTTGAAATAAAAAGGGTTGAATCCGTCCCAAAGCTGTTTTTTGCAACACCACCAACAGTCAAAATCACGTGGCGTAAAGGGAGTGTATATGGGGTAAACTTTAAGAGAAAGGAAAAATAAATACGAAAAAGTCCTATTTGGGGATCTACAGCTGAACTGGCACTTGTATGCAATACACCCTAAACAACACGACTCCTGAACGATTGATATTCCCACAAACGTAACAATATTAACCAGTAAAAATGAACCTTTATGCAAAAGACGATTATAGAATTACCTTGTTGTTTGAAAGGCCACATCAACCACCAGTCTAAAAGGGCCTTTTTCAGGCTAAATTGTCTTCTTCAGAAAAGACACAGAGACGAAGACAAAGGCAATATAATCGGGAGAAAAGTGAAAAAGAGCAACACAGGTGTGGTTTGAAGTCCTGACCTCAGATATGGAGAGCAAATGGAGAGTGTTGAGAGAGAGAAAGATGGGGCAGCCGAGGCAGACAGAGGAGGCCCGAATGAGGTCGAAAGGACCAGACGCAGACAAGACAAAGCACGCAGCAGTGACAAGGAGATACATTCTTAGGAGAGAAAATGAAGGTGCTCTGGTATTGATAGCGACCGGATGGATGGCCCAGAGGCAGCCTGCCCTTGTGCAAAGCCTGATAGGCAGAATTCCCAGTATGCATCACTGCTCAAGTGAATATATACTTGCTGTTAAAATATCAGATAATTACATACAATGCTCCAATGTAGTGACTGCTTTCGTTCACATGCATTTCAAAAATATGGAATTGACACACTATCTGGATGAATGCTTCACCAGCTGCATGCCATTCTTTATGGAGATTTCAATTGCACAGATCATGTAAGTGTTTATGAATTTTGTGATCATAATGGCAGACAAAAATAGACTTGATAAACCTTTGCAGCAGAAGTCTAACAAAATGATAATCCAACGGTATTAGTGGCCATATTTATGTTCAGTAAAAATGGCATACATTCCCACTCACCCTCCATTTGCAGAATGCCTCAGAAAATGTGTCTAACTTTCCCTTGTCTTACGAGCACTTGTATTTCTCCATAATGTCCCAACCTTTCTCTCTGCACTCCTCCTTCCCTTCATTTATTTCTCCAATCTTCACCCATTTTTTTTTCAAATTTCTCAACTTTACTTCCCCTCTCCCTCCCCACTCCCCCATCTTCCAAACCCTTCGGCACCACAGCACCCCTCTTCCGCCATGTGCATACCTAATACATAGGTAGCTTTTTAGGAGTCTACAATTTTTCAATCTATATCATAAGAGAGATGTTTGTCCGTCTGCATCGCCATTTTACTCAGAGATGGCCAAACGGATCTTCGTCAAACTTTCACAGCATCATCAGAGTGTCCGGGAGTATTTTATGAAAAAAAAACAAAAAACAATTTTTAATGAAAAAAGTGGATTTTGGGGAATTTTTTAAAAATCGCTTTATAGTGCCTAAGCATTTGTGGCTATGTGAAAGTTAATAGTAAATGATCCCAAACCCTTTACTTAGGGGGCGCAGGAAAGTGTTTTAGGCCCACCCACAAAAAAATTAGAAAAAAAACCAAATTGATTTCTTAAAAATACCAACAGGATTATAACAGCGGGCAACGCCAGATACCGGTCAGTAAACAAATAATGTGTGAGTGCAGACATGTCGGTGGTCTCGCTGTCAGCTTCTCCCGCTTCCTTTCTGGTCTTGCCCCTTGTGCTCTTTCCATACATCGTTTCCCCCCACCCTCCCCATCCAGGATTTTTCAAGGCACATGTGGCCAATCATCAACCCCATTCTGGTGAAACTACTTAAATCCAGAATCACTGCTAATAGGCTAATCACCCAAAAACCTCGGAAATGAGTTCTCCACCCTAAAATTAGAGGAACTGTCTTAAAGCATGTTAAATATGCTTCTATCCTCTTCGGTTCAAAAGTTATAAATTTTACCTTCGCCGGTGTCGGCCATGTTGGAAATATGCAAATTAGGTACCTTCCACCCCCAGGAATTATGGGGAATTTTCTGGAAAGCTTTTATAGGGTATTTAGGTCATTTCAGCCAATTTTCATCTCTGTCCCCAATTTTTCTCACCTAAAATTATTTTTCCTCCACTAGTGTGCAGCAGGTGGAAAAAGCAGTTAGAAATCGGTTTTTGTTCCATGTCTGAGGTGCAGCTTGAAATTTCACATTAGAATCGACAACTATATGGTGGACTCTGGGTAAAAAGCTCTCCATGAAATATCCGTACAACACGGCTCTGTGGGGTGTTGAAGCTTGCTACCGGGGACCAAAAAGCCACTTTTTGGCAATTCGGAAATTTTTAAGGACTCATATCTCCAGCACCACTAATAAAGACATGGGCTATTGTATTTGGTGATCTTGAAGACTGGACAACATCCTTTAAAATTTCAAAATCTTAATGTTATCCTTGCTTTATTAAACTAATTGTCATGACTAAAACACAGTGATTTTTCATAAATAATCGCAACCACTCTCATTTTTGATACATCAAAGATTCCTAACTAATCACGCAAGAGAAGTAATTCTGCAAACATCAAAACAGCCACTGTGAACGTCTGTAAAATGAAGTATCAAGGTCTTGTAATCAATAATGGTTCTGCTGTAGTTATCGTAATCAGCTACTTCAGTAAATAAGGATTTGAGGAGTGACATTTGGTGTTTTCGGCCTTTTCCATGCACCCATTGCTTCAAGACTAGACAAGTCAGACAGTCTAAACTGCAGTTTCTGAAAGCTATCAGAACAGGCTTTTCAAAGAGGAAGCAACAATGGTGACCATCAATTATGGAGGGAATAATCATGCCTGAAGTAGTGTGATGTATCCAAAGAATCATTTATCTGCCACATTTTGATGTACTAATGGGTCCGTTGGACCACATTTTCATTGGTCCTCACCTTGCAGCATACCTGCCTGCTGTGCTTGGGGAGGAGTGGGGGTGGGGGAGGGTATTCTGTGTCCCTGGGGACTTTTGGGTCGTCCAGGGTCATTTGGATCTTCTGGGTCTTGAGGATCTTGGGAGTCTTAAAGGGTTTTCAAAAGTCGAAGGGTTCTCAGCAGTTTAAAGGGCTAAAAGGTACTTTCCAACAGTATGTAATTAATGAATCGACGTACGTAATTAAAAGACACAAAAAGCATGACACACACACACACACACACACACACACACACACACACACACACACACACACACACACACACACACACACACAATCCATGTTCACTATGCTCGAGCATTCAATGAACTTATCCAAGGGGAGCAGGAAATGGATGAATGGTTCACAGAAGGTAATACCTTCCTCATCCCAAAATCTGAAGAGACCCAAATATCTCACAAATATCGGCCAATAACCTGTCTACCAACAACATACAAACTTTTAACAGGAATCATCACAGACACAATGTACCACCACCTAACAACAAAGAGGCCTAGAGGCAGAACAGAAGGGATGCAAGAGAGGATGTTACGGAACAATAGACCACCTATTACTAAACAAGGCCAAACTCGAAAATTGCAATCAAGAAGAACCAAATTGTCCACAGCATGGATCGACTATAAAAAAAAAGCTTTTGATAGTGTCCCACATTCATGGATGATAAAGTGCATGGAAATGGACAAGATAAATCCCCAAATAATGAAGCTGATTAAGAAAGCCATGGATCGATGGAATACCACACTAATCCTGCAGCACTCAGAAGGAAAGATTGAAATACCAGGAGTAAAGATACAAAGCGGGATCGTCCAAGGAGACAGCCTTTCTCCTCTCCTGTTTTGCCAGGCTCTGGACCCACGAGTAACCTCATCAATGAGCAAGGACACAGATACACCCTGACATCCAATGAAAAAAACGTCCAAAGAAACAAGAAAGGTGAAGCATCTACGGTATATGGATGATTTAAAACTCTTTGCACTGAACAACTAAAAATTGGCAGATCAAATGAAATGAGTGAAATGGTTCTCCGATTACATCCAAATTGAATTTCGCCGAAATAAGTGTGCCAAGTGCATATTCGTACAAGGTAGACAAACAAAAACGGACAACCGAAATACAACAATACAGGAGCAAGACAACGAAGCATCTTACAAATACCTTGGAGTAGAAGGGAACCACCAAATTTGTCAAAAAAATTCACAAAACAATTACCAAAGAATACCTGCATAGAACGAGGCTGATCCTGAAAACATATCTCACACCAAGAAACAAAATCAAAGCCATAAACTAACTAGCAGTACCAGTGTTCCATCACAGCTGTTGAATAGTAAACTAGCCACAAGCGGGTATCAAAAAACTAGATATGAAACCAAGAAAACTCATTATCCACAAAATGTTCTACAAAAATCAGTGCATCCCAAGAAAGTACCTGCCAAGGAAAGAAGGAGGTGTTGGCCTGATGGAACTCACTCAAGAGCACAGAGTGCCGACTGTAGGATTAGCAGAGTAGCATACAATTGGTGTACAAGCATGAACACAACAAACCAGAAAAGGCATCTCACTCACCTTGCAAAAAAACTTCTAAAAACAGGTGTGATTGGAAGATATCACGCACCAAACCAAAAAACAACAACAACGAATACAGCCCCAACAATTGCAAAAAAGACAAAAGAAAAACTCAAGATGAAATAATAGATTCTGCATTGTAGAAACAGGAAGCATGAGTCACCTCCTATCAGGATGCAAAACCTCATGTCAGAGTAGCTGTACACCCAAAGGCACAACAAGGTATGCAAAGGCACAACAACAGAGTAAAACAACTGGCACATCTGCAGAAATTTCAATGTCCCAGTTCTACAAAACTTGTGGAAACATTAACCAAAAGCCATCATTGAAAACAAGGACATAATTCTCCCATATGGCCTGATGATCCCATCCAGCGTGAACAGAGAAGGCAAAGCTTTGCGACCGGACATAGTACTCAGGAACAAAAAGGAAAATGGAGCATTGCTGATTGAGATATCAGTACTCGGCAATTTTGGTCTAAATAATGCAGAAACAGGAAAATGGCCAAATACCAAGACCTCAAGCATGAGGTGAAAATATCCTGGAAGGTGAAGAGTTCCAAAATTGTACCAGTGATAATTTGGAGCAACCGGAATGATAAAGAAGAACCTCACAGAGATTTTAAAAAACACCTCTGGGAACATGACAACAAATGAACTAAAGGTGGAGGCTGTACGGGGCTCAGTGACTGACGATCCTGAAAAGATCCCTTCCAACAAAATTCTGAGAACACAACTTCACAACTTAACTCATGAATCACAATCCTTCAACGAAATGGGGGTGGACACTTCGAGTCCTGGGAGGACTCCGTTCCACCTTCTAAAACCTAAATTATGGAGAAAACAACCAACGACACGCATGTCCAAACAACCACAAATGTACAAAAACCACACATATACACTCACACACACACATACAGTCACGTGAAAAAGTAAGTACACCCCATGTAAAGTTTTGACTTTTTCAACATATTTCAACATACAGCTATTTGATCTTCATTTCAACAATATTGATAGATAAAGGTGATATAATATAACAAATATCATGAAACATTTACATTTTGTAGTCCATTGTATAATTTAAATAAATATAAATGCAAATTTCACATGTGGAAAAAGTAAGTACACCCTTGGCTCTAATAGGTGGTATTGCCCCTTTGGCAGAAACAACCTCAAGTAGGCGTTTCTTTAACTGTCTACCAATCTCTGACATCGATTGGGAGAAATTTTTGCCCACTCTTCTATGCAGAATTCTTTCAGCTGTGCGATGTTTGAGGGGTTTCTTGCATGCACAGCTCGTTTCAAATCCCTCCACAACATCTCGATGGGATTTAGATCCGGGCTTTGACTTGGCCATTCCAGAACCCTCCATTTCTTTCTTTTCAGCCATTCCTTGGTGGATTTACTGGTATGTTTAGGGTCATTGTCATGTTGCAAGGTCCACCTTCGGTTGAGCTTCAACTTTCTGACAGATGGCCTCACATTATCCTCAAGGACCCTCAGGTACAATGAAGAATTCAAAGTGGATTCTATGATGGTGAGTTGCCCAGGCCCTGATGCAGCAAAGCTGCCCCAAACCATAATATTTCCACGACCATGCTTTACAGTTGGTATCAGGTTCCTGTGGTCAAATGCTGTCTTTGGTTTTTGCCAAACATGTCTTTTGGTACTGTGGCCAAATAGCTCTACATTTGACTCATCTGTCCAGAGCAAATTGTTTCAGAAGTGCTGGTCTTTGCCTTGGTGTTCATTGGCAAACTTTAGTCTTGTCCTGATGTTCTTTCTGGACAGAAAAGGTTTCCTCCTGGCACACCTCCCATGGAGATCAAATTTGTGCAGCCTCTTTCTAATGGTAGACTCGTGCACATCAACAGTGGCAAGAGCTACCTGTAGGTCGCGTGATGATATTCTGGGGTCCTTGGAGACTTCTTTCAGCATCTTGCGGTCTGCTCTCGGGCTGAACTTGCTGGGGCGGCCTGGCCTGAACAAGTTGGCAGTTGTTTGGAATCTTCTCCACTTGTAGATGATCTTCCGGACAGTCGAATCATCGATTTCAAATTGTTTGGAGATCTTCTTAAATCCCTTCCCAGACTCGTAGGCATCTATAACCTTCTTTCTGAAGGCCTCAGAGAGCTCTTTTGATCTAAGCCTGGTGACGCCGCACACTTCAACAATAAAGTGCAAACCAAACTAAATGTCTGAGATTTAAATAAGACAGGTTCCTCCAGGATCCTCTCTAACGATGTTCTAATCATTTGCACCTGAGCTGGTGCACCTGATTCTAATTTTAGGTATTTGAAGTAGTGATAAATGTGAGGGTGTACTTACTTTTTCCGCATGCGAAATTTGCATTTATGTTTATTTAAATTATACAATGGACTACAAAATGTAAATGTTTCATGATATTTGTTATATTATATCACCTTTATCTATCAATATTGTTGAAATGAAAATCAAATAGCTATATGTTGAAATATGTTGAAAAAGTCAAAACTTTACATGGGGTGTACTTACTTTTTCACGTGACTGTACACACGCTCACACACACAAATATACACACACACTCACACACAAATGTACACACACTCACATATATACACACCCTCACACACAAATAAATACACAGTGTCACACACAAATATATACACACACACACACACACACACAAATATATACACACACCCACACACACAAATACACACACACCCTCACACACACAAATATATACACACAGTCACACACACAAATATATATCCACAGTCGCACACACAAATATATACACACCCTCACACACACAAATATATACACACAATCACACACAAATAAACACACACTCACAAATATATACACACCCTCACACGCAAATATACATACACTCACAAATATACATATACACACCCTCACACACAAATAAATGCACAGTGTGACACACAAATATATACACACACACACACACACACACATACACACACACAAATATACACACACACACACACACACACATATATACACACACACACACATATATACACACACACACAAATATACACACACACACACACACATATACACACACACACAAATATACACACACACACACAAATATACACACACACACACAAATATATACACACCCTCACACACACAAATATATACATACAGGCACACACTCAAATATATACACACAGTCACACACACAAATATATACACACAGTCACACACACAAATATATACACACCCTCACACACACAAATATATACACACAATCACACACACAAATATATAGTCACACACACAAATATATACACACAATCACACACACATATATATATACACACACTGACCCACACAAATATATATACATATATACACACTGACACACAAATATATACACACCCTCACACACAAATAAATACACACAGTGTCACACACAAATATATACACACCCTCACACACACAAATATATACACAACCTCACACACAAATAAATACAGTGTCACACACAAATATATTGTTGTGCTTTTGGAATAAAGGATAACCCCCCTCGTAGGTAGACGCACCACAACATGTAGCCTCGTGATAGTATAGTTATTTCTTAGTAAATGTAAAGTAGTCTCCTTTCCTGTGTTAGTTTTGCGTTGAGTAGGCCAGTGAGCTTAGGTGTTCATTTGCGCTGGAATGCCACGTGCTCGGCCTGAACAAGTCTGGCAAGGCCGAAGGGAGGAGCTGCAGGAGGGAGTGGCCGGTAAGCGCTGGCCGCCAATCAGAGCTCGAGGGGAGTGGCTGACCATGGCAACGGGAGGCGGAGCATGGAACATTGGAACATTCGGGTGAGACTCTGGGGCGGGGCCATAAAACCCTGCTCCGAACCCCCCCACTTCAGTCAGAGTTGAGCTGGAGAACGCGCAGGAGACGAGTCAGAACGAGAGAGAGAGAATCGCCCAGCCCCTGAACAAGTCGAAGTACTTGCATTGAATTGCCTGTTATCGTCATTGTACACGAACTTTCCCCGTGCTCCGTGCCCTGTGCTCTGCGCTGTATTAATCGCACTTGGGAAGACGACCCATTCCGGGCCACAGACACACGATCTCCTCCCTGCCTGCATTTTCCTGCATACGTGCCGTGACCGCCAGATGGCCACGCCGGGCGAGCTGTGCCGGAGCGACCGACGGCAAAGCGCGTTTGGCGCGTGAAATTCCTTTCTTCTTCTTCCCCGTGTGAGTGAGTGGGCCCTTTGTCTGGGTTTTAAGTTAACATTGTTTAAGTGCCTGCTCTGTGTCTCTTCGAATCACTGTACATAATAATAAATCGTGTTCTTCCTCCGATTTGACCTTTCCCGTCCTCTCCATCCATTGGCCTAGCATAGTACGAATAGAACCGCTCGAATCGGGTTCCATAAAAGTAACGGCACGAGTCACGTGATACGCACACTGCTCGGGCGTACTCGATTAGCGTGGCTTGTGCAAGGTCCGGTCCCCGTTTCCGTGGCAGCGTGGGTCAAAGGTACGTGCGGCGTCGACCTGATACCCTTTTCCATGTTCGCGGCGGAAGTGACGATTCAGCCTCGTGGACACGAAGACCCAAGGGGAAAAAGGGGTTTAATCCCCCCATTGTAACGTGGACGGGCTTCGGGAGATCCGCAACAATATACACACACAAATATATACACAGTCACACACACAAATATATACACACAGTCACACACACAAATATATACACACAATCACACACACAAATATATACACACAATCACACACACAAATATATGCACACTGACACACACAAATATATACACACACACATATATATATATATATATATATATATATATATATATATATATATATATATATATATATATATATATATATATATATATATATATATATATATATATATATATATATACACACACATATACACTCAGACACAAATATACACACTCAGACACACACAAACACACACACATACCACACATCATCCATCCGATTATATTATTAGATAGTCACGGTACTTATCCAACTAAACCTGTCAAGGTACGAATATCTTGTTTCTTACCAGATGATATGTACATGCCACACAGTTAATCCAATTATTGCCACCTTTTCCATCGACATCGTCGCAATTCACCCCTTCCATGGAGGACGCCATTGCTGGATAAATATAGTGCTTGTGAGAATATTGGCTGATGATTGGCTGTGTGTAAATACTACTACGCCGCGCGACCAACTCACTGCCCCATGAGTGGATACGCTATAAGAAAATAGTGCTAATTATTAACGACAAATACTTAGTGTTGGACAAAATTCATGGTGCGAACTTTTTATATTAAAGAGAAAATATGTTTCTGAAATTTGCACAAGCGAAGATAAGTTGCACGCTTTTAATGGAATGAAACTGAATGAAAGCTGAGATCTGCTCATGGCCTATCACCTCCATTCATTTGTTCTTTTTTCCCACATGTGAAACTAACTTCCACATGCTCTTCAATCTCATTCTTCCCTCCAAATCGTCAAGACAGCTGTTCCTCACCATCTCAGATCATCCCCAATCCAAAATCATATTTCCTACATCCCGTGAAGCAACCCCAACACACCCCTTCCCTCCCAACCTCCCAAACATCCAGTTTTTCCTTCCTGAGAGTTTGCTTCTTTATCCATCTTGTACCCCCCCTACCCTCTCCCACATCCTCCCCTACCCCATATTTGTCCAGATCTCCCTCTGTTTGCTCCCTTAACCCGGCCGTTCTTTATAGCTTATACTGTTCCTTTTGTTCTGCGGTTTCCTGGTCCATTATGTGTTCTACTCCAACTCTCCCATGAGCCTTGACTTAAACAGCAAAATGCCTAACTCGTCAACCATGAACCTGCTCAGATCAATAAGGACCTAATTTAGAGCTCGCTGTGACAAAGATTCTTTCAAAGACGAAATAAATTGAAGGGAAAATTCTGGCAGTTGCCTTTTTGTTCTGTTTTGAAAGTTAAAGTAGAATAACCCACCAAATAATTTACCTTGTTATATTATGTTGTTTTTATCTATTTTGATCATGTTCAGTTCATCTACTCCCAGCTAATGTTAGTTCGATGAACAAATTATGAGCTGTGACACAGCATTTTGAGAAGTCACCAACAAATAAGATTTACAACATTTAATTTTGCGCTTTTGTGACAGTAAAACAGTGCTTAAGTAGAATTGCTATTGCCAAGTTGTATTTGAATGCCAATCTGAATTATTAAATATGAATTAGTTCCCTTGAGGAGGCCAACGAAGAGATATATTGCTGACATTTATCAGTTACAGATGACAACAACATTTGCCATTATTTACAGCAATAAAGTAAATACAATGTTCAGTATTATATTTCACCATTTTGTGATGAAATTACTTTGTCAAAAATCCATTGTTATTACTTGTATGATTTAAATGCCAACACGAACAATGTACAGACTTGGCATTTAATATGGAATTTTTTTTTTGTGGGGGTGAACTTACTTTTCAAGATGACTTAGAACCAAAAGTTCATTGGAATTATGTTGAAATTATTCTAGATTTTGTTAATGTGACCTTTAAAAGAAACAAAAACCACATTTGACATTTCGAAGCAAATAAATTGATCCTTGAAAGTGATGGAAACTGATATCGAACTCAATTCACGGACAGTACTGTGTTAAACTTCTGTGCGTTTTCCAGAAGTATCTCTTTATTTTGCACATTAGCCAAAAAAAATTTCAACAAAAACAAAAGCTAAATTATGACTGGGATTACGGACAGTAAAATTACAGTTCAGTACTTCGTGTAACCCCCACGAGCATTCAGGAGAGCACGTACACGTCGAGGCATGCTGTTCACGAGATTTGCCAAGGTTTGGACAGGAATCGCTTGCCATGCAGTGACAATAGCCTGCTGCAATTCACGCACAGAGGTAGGCTGCTGGTCCAAGTTGTCGATTTGACGCGTTAATTCTGCCCACAGGTTCTCTATCGGATTCATATCCGGAGACATGGCAGGCCACTCCATATGCTCTACACCACGGTCAGCAAGATAGTGTTGGATCATGCGAGCACGATGAGGCCGTGCATTGTCATCTTGGAAGACAAAGTTTCCTCGAAAGGCTGCACGAGCAAATGGAAGCAATGTTTCTTCCAGAATGGCCCTGTACTTGAACTGGTTCAGGTTTCCATTCAGAACAACCAGGTCAGTTTTGCCCCCAGAATGAAAAGCAGCCCAAACGGTCACCCCACCACCTCCAGCTTGTACTCTTGGACCTATACAATGTTCGTTGTGGGCTTCATGCACTTGACTGCGCACTTGGACGTGGCCATCTTGACGATAGACCAGAAATCTAGACTCGTCACTGAAGGTCACGTGATTCCAGTTTCCTGGCTGCCATTGACGGTGCTCTCTGGCCACTGCAATCGGCGCTGGCTGTGTTGTCTGGTCAGGTGTGGCTTTCTCAGAGGACGCCTGGCACGATAGCCTGCTTGAACCAGTCGTTGGTTGACTAGCCTTCTGGATACAGGCACATTTGTCAGTTGCTGCCACTCAGCCCTAAGCCGATTAGCTGACTTGGTATGGCCATTGCAGACTAACCGGTGCAGCTGGCGATCATCTCTCCTTGTGGTTCTGCGTGGACGTCCTGGCCTCGGTATTGGAGTAGGGACACCCCTCTGAGCATTTCGTTTCAGGATCTTTGACACCTGACCTTGAGTGATGCCATACTTCCGAGCAATAGCATGCTGTTTCATGCCAGAATTTCGTAAAGCCACCACTCCATGACAAACAGCATTGTCAAGTTGACGGACCATCTCCAGAGGAAGCAGCAATAACTTTTGTAGACGTGCAGCAGTTGTTTTCCACGAATACAGAAAGCAACAACCCTTATATACCCGATTGTGAAGCCAATCGTCAAATGTACCTGTCCTTACATTTTGTCATGCCACCTGTGATATAATCCTGTTATTGACTTCTTGCTGCGAAAGACAATCAGTGACATGGTTCTTTCAACAAAGAAATCACCGAAGCATAAAAGAAACTCACCAGATTGATATACTGAGTTCAGAAAGTAAACCCGAGTCAAGAAAAATATATATTCCATATTAAATGCCAAGTCTATATATCAATAATATTTAATTAAAAATAAATAAATATATTTACGCACACACCAAAAGGTTTTGTAAATCACATACGTAGTGTGACTTTTGCAATGTTGAAAACCTAATACTGTTCTGTTCTTTTTCAGTCGTTGAACGGTCGACTTTTCAAAGTTTCAATAACGCACAGTCAAATATACAAGTAAGAATGTACTGAAAAGCAAATCCAAGGGTTTGTGTTTATTGTGTGAGGGTAGAATGGCCTTCGTTATACCACAAGGCCACAGTGACATGACATTTTGAAATTTAAGAGAATTGATCAAAGGTGACCCCAGGTCTGGACGTTTCTCAGATACGACCAGTCAAGAAAAAAATCTCTGCTGTGGAAAGCATGATAATGTCTGATCACTGAATGAAGCCTTTGGAACCTGAAAAACAATTTGGCATTTATTTGGAAGCATTCAAACCATTATCCATGAAGATATTGTCATGTCGCAGGTTTCTGGAAGATGGGGCGCCTCTCAACCTCAGTGTGTAACATCGCCACTAGAGAGTGGACTCAAGTAAAGAATTACTAAAGCTCTCCAAGTCCAACACTAATCCAGCAGAGGTTTGGTCACATCCGGTTACTGGGGATGAGACATGGGTTCACAAATGGGACCATGAGACCAAGACTATAATCAAAACAGAGGAGGCACTGGCCATTTCACCTGCCAAAGAAGTTCCACAACCATTCCTCAGCTAGATTATGGCCAGTATCTTCTGGAATTCAATACAGGCGAAGGGAGTACGAGTAATAATTAAAAAAACATTTATTTTCCATGTGATATGTAGATGGCTGCTAATCAGGGGCAGCCTGGGCGATCGCCCAGGGCACCGCGCTGGAAGGGCCTTAATGGCCGATAGGGGTGATATACTACATTACCTACTGACAAATCCATCAGTTACATCACCCAGTTTATAGAATGAAAAGTATGATACAGTAGTGTTTGCATCTAATGTATTTAAATTTTCTCTGATACCAAAAAATTCTAAGAAGAACTAGTTCCGGATGTCTACCTTCCCTTCACAAATGAGCTATTCCACTTGCTTTCATAAGTTGTATTTTTTTAAGGACGCCCACACGTCAACATGTGATCGACCTTGTTAGCGCTATTTGGCAATCGTTTTTTTTTTTTTGGGGTTTAGTGACGCACACTCGTCGTAAATTGACCTGACCTTATTTTATGGTCCACCTCGGCAAAGTTCTTCTTTAGGCATCCACTTATCATAGTGACATGTTTCATGCTTTCAAATGGCATCGCCACTGCTACCGCCTACCGAAGTCAAAGTTAGCCCGAAACAATGAAACGAAATTATCCAAGTGGGGCAGAAAAACGAAAAAAATAGAAGCAGAGCAGAAATTGCATGAAAGTTTACAAAAAATTTTTAACTTCTTCAAAAGTAAAGCCGAAAATGAAGCAGCAGCAGCGATGAGGTTAGGGCCAACAGGTAAACACATTTCTACCTTACTAACCTCATTTTCCCCGAGTTATAGTTAGTGTGTTGTTTTTCGAGCTCAATACAATTCACTCACAGACATGTCAAATTAATCTAGCCATTACATTCCTATTATAATATTAATTGTATTTTTATAGTAATAGCTCAATGTTTCCTGTATTGTTTTCATGAACATTTAACGAATAGAGTAAAGTCAAATCACAAACTGTGGTACATTATTGAAGGGACTTTCATTGTGAAAATTCAGCACTTTATTATTGTTCAGAATGGGTTGGGTGGGAATAAAGTGGATGTGGGGGGCCCAATCCGTGATTTTGGTTGTAGGGGGCCCAGAGCCCCAGATTCACGAAGACTGCCACTGCTACTAATAACATTTACCAAGCTGGACTAGCCATTTGTAAGTATCTCATTCAAATGAAACATGTATAATTTTCGTTTTATTTGAAGAAAAACGTTAAGATGTAAGACAGTGCACAAATTTTGATGTTTCTTTGTCACCGTTTGTGATATCGACAGAAGAAAAGGAAAATGAGCACATCATGGCAGGCACCATTGGTGCTTGGGGGCCTTTCACCTCCACCACACTTTTGATAAAACTGCTGGATTCCTAAGACAAACCTACAGCAATGCAGATGAAGATTATTTTGGTAACCAAAGAGACATAAACATAATTTTTTTCACACGACAGCTTTCTTTCCCCAATTCGAAGAAATCAGTATTATGCAATTTAAGATTCCAATTGCTGATGGATTTATTACATTCCCAGTAGGACTGGAGAGTAATTTCTTAGGTCTGTTTGTCAAGAACAAAACCTGGCAAATATACCTAGCATATAAGAAATGGAGATTTGTTAACTTTTATGTTATTTAAGATTGGCCATCGGTCTCAAAGGTTGCAATTTCATGCATTTCAGAAAGAATGCTAAAAAACAGAACTTTGCAACATTTAATCATGTCTGCTGAGCCGCTACCTTCATCCGTCTTTCCCAACTCTGGAGGGTTGTCCATGTATCTTTTTAACCCATGTAATTTCATGTGATTGGAATGCATCAAATATATATATATATATATATATATATATATATATATATATATATATATATATATATATATATATATATATATATATATATATATATAGCAGTCATTATGCGACTTCATACCATCAGTGGGGAACTGCCAGTAAGGTGTCCCATACAGCTGCTGCTGCACCTTACTGGGAGCGATAAGAACCGCCTGCCACACGGCAACATTATCTCTGGTATCCACTCATTATATGGAGTCGACCTGGATGCGGTTGGGAGTTACTAATTAGTATCTGTAATTTGTTCTCCAACCTAATGAGCGAACGTCATGACGTCATCGCCATGCATGTCCGCATTGCCTGCTACACACAGACACAGAGGGCGAAACCAGGTCGGTAACTGTGAGTTTTGCATGCACTTGTGAAAGTTTCTGAATTTAAGATCCATAATGACGCTCTGCTAGATGGCTCCCCTGGAACTTTGCAGGTAATCCTCACCGATGGGATGAGGAAAAGAGCATGAGGCGCTCGGCTAATGGGAAGGGACAGACGCGACAAGAACATTCGAGAGGTCGAGAAGCAATGCCCTGATTGAAAGAGAGGGGCCGGTGACGTCAGACGACGAGCGAAAAACGAACCGCGAGCCGACATCGCGGCCAATCAGTTCGTTGCTTCCTTCCACCTTCCTTCCACCAATCTGAGGGAAGCTTCTTGCTCGCCCCTGACCAATCACAAGCTTCATCCTGCCTCGTCTCCCTCCACCAATCAGTGGCCAGCTTCTTGCCCATGCCTTGACCAATCACTGCCCCTCTGGGCGTGGCTCTCGGCCTGCCTGACCGATGTCCCATTTCCATGCCGGCGCAATGTGCGGGCGCTTCCTGTCTGTTCTTCCAATAAGTTTTATTGTGAGAGGGGAATTAATTAGTGTGTGCGCTAATGGGGATGGATTCCTAATCTACGTGTCTATGTGCGTTGCTATACGGGACAATGGATAGATCACTAGGTCTGACACACAGGGGATTTAACATAATCCCGACTCTATCTAACACAACGATCATCCTTGCATGATCACAATGATACACTTACGCGAACAAACCGCCTAAACAGAACTTATTACATGCGGGATTCCCTATCACGACAACCGGAGCATGATACCTACACAAACCCACCTGATCTATATACCACTCTACCCCAAAATTCATAACAATATATATATATATATATATATATATATATATATATATATATATATATATATATATATATACATATATATATATATATGTAAACACCAGTTGTGTAAGCAATAAAAAAAAAACTTCCACATTGTGAAAGCAATAACAAACCGTGCTTCGTACGTACGTACATAGTAAATAGAAGCAATTATGATGATAGGCAAGCATCACAGACCTGCTGCGAAATATCAATTTTGGTTTATTAAATTATTTATTCATTTTATGGACACATTTACAGATTTTACGTAAATTTTCATTGAGATATTTATTGCACAGTTTCCAGTTATATAAATTAAACTTTTAAAATGCTGGATATCGATTGAGGATATTTTTCTTTTCCTTTTTTAACAGACGCTTTTACGTTTTTTTTCGTAAATTTTCATTTACAGACTATTTTTCTTTTTTTCATTTACTGACATTATTGTCATGTTCATTTCATTACTGTTATAGAAATTACAATTTTCAAATGCTAGATATTGATTGAGGGGGTTTTTTACGTATGCCCTTACCCCCTTCCTCTTCATTAACGGTATGGACCTCAAACATCCGGGGCCTTCGCTCAAACTTGACTGATCTCTCCATACAGGTTGCTTCTGACAAACCAGATGTGATCTGCTTAACAGAAACTTTCCTCCTTCATGATGTCTCTGATGCCTTTGTATCTCTCCCAGGTTACTCCCTCCTCCGGTATGATAGACCTGAGCCTCGTCCTGGAGGTGGGGTTGCTATCTTTATAAAAAACTCTCTTCCTCACTCGCCCTCCACTGCCCTCTCTCCACCTCACCCCCAGGAATACCTTTGGCTACGGCTTCCCCTTCGCTCCCACCTTTTGTTCATATGTGTGTCTGTGTTGTACCGTCCACCAAACAGTGATGACTCCATCCAAATCTCGCTGTCTGATAATATGGACCAACTTCTATCTACCCATCCCAACTCTCTCTTCCTCATATGTGGTGATTTCAATTGTCACCATGCCAGTTGGCTGGGTGTGGGTACCTCTCTCACCAGCCATGGCTCTTCAGCAAAGGACTTCTGCGACTCACTGGGACTGACACAATCTGTCAATTTCCCGACCCGGATCTCAGTCAACGGAGCATCTTCTCTTCTGGATTTGGTTATGACTAACTTCCCTGAAAATGTCTGCTGCTCTTCTTCTGCTCCAATCGGCTCATCTGATCATGTGCTTGTCAAAGTGGACATCTCTCTGACCATTCTCAGAGAGCCTCCTCAGCGTCGACGAGTCTGGCATTTCACTCAGGCCAACTGGCACGGTCTTCAAGCAGCCATCAATCATCTGGACTGGTCTCCCATCTCTACCACCTCTGACATCAACTCATCCTGGGAATTCTTTCAAAGTAAATTGCTCTCTCTCATGCACAGATTTATCCCATCTCGTCTTCAGTTGTCATACCCTTCCTCCCGTCCATGGTACACGGAATCTTGTGGTGAGGCTGTTGCCCTGAAACAACTTGCTTTCGTCTCCTGGAAAGCAAATCCAACGGAAGGAAATCTCATTTCCTTTCACAAAGCCCGAAACAAGTGTGTGTCCACCCTCAGGAGAGCCAGGAAACAATATCTCACCGTTCTCAAGACCGAACTCTCTTATCTGTCTCCCTCTTCCAAATCCAGGTGGCGTCTGGTCAAATCTGTTTCTGGTGTTTGTTCCCCCTCCATCCCCTCCCTCACCTCAAACGGCTTAACGGCTGACTCCGCACGTGAAAAAGCTGAATGCCTCAACTCTGTGTTTGCCTCTAAATCTTGTGTCCCAAACCCATCCCATCCCTCTCTGTACCCACCGTACCCAGTCGTAGCCAGCTGCTCCTGGACTCTGTGTCCTTTCCTCCTGACAAGGTGGAAAAGTTTCTGTCAACCCTCGACTCTGATTCTGCAACTGGTCCTGACGGCATCAGCCCACGGGTCCTAAAATCATGTTCTTCCGCTCTTTCACTCCCTCTTTCTGTTCTCTTCACCCTCTCTTTTGCTCAAGGTCATCTGCCATCTGCTTGGAAATCAGCCAACATCACCGCTTTGCACAAAAAGGTGCAAAAACAGATCCTAGCATCCAATGCTTGATCTCTGATCATCAATTTGGTTTCAGACCTGGTCACTCTACTCTGGACATGCTGCTTCTGCTTTCTCAACAATGGATGGAGGTCCTCAACGCCAAACAGGAAATTAGAGCTGTCTCCCTTGACATTTCACTTGCCTTCGATACGGTCTGGCACCCCGCTCTGCTCACCAAACTCTCCTCCTTTGGTATCCATGGAAATCTCCACGCATGGCTGGCGGACTTCCTCTCTGGTCGTAGTCAACGTGTGGCCCTGAATGGGTTTCTCTCATCTCCTCTTCCTGTTCAGGCTGGAGTTCCCCATGGTAGTGTTCTGGACCCTGTGCTTTTTCTGGTCTTCATCAATGATCTCTCTGACTCTCTTGAAAATCCTCTCTATCTCTTTGCTGACGACTCTAATCTCTGTCGCTCCATTCCTCATCCCTCAGATCGGCAGTCTGCTGCCTCCTCACTCTCTGCAGACCTGGACAAAATCACAGACTGGGCAAACAAATGGAACATGTCTTTCAATCCTGATAAATCTCACACTCTTACGATGTCTCTCCGAAAAGACCGACTGGAAAACCCTCCCATCCACTTTCTGAATAATCCTCTCCAAGAAGTTCTGTCACTCAAGCTTTTGGGTCTCACTATTTGCCATGATCTTTCCTGGGAAAACCACATTTCAAATCTGGCCTCCAAAGCCAGTCGCCGACTGGGCATCCTCCATCGTGCGAAGTCCTTCCTTGGCACACCTGAGCTCCTCACCACATACAAGGCTTTCATCCGCAGCTCTATGGAATACTGCTCTCCCCTCTGGTCTGGTGCTCCTGCCTCACACCTAGCTCGTCTTCACGCTGTTGAAACCAAAGCGTTCAGAATCATTGGAATCTCCCGCGATGAAGCCAACTCCAAGTGCCTTTCACTCACTCACCGCGGGCAGGTTGGTGGTCTTTCCGTCTTCTACCGACTCTTCTCTGGCCTTGCCCCCACAGCTCTCTCTGGGCTCTGTCCCCCAAATATTCCTACAGGTCGCACAAGATCTGCCTGCAACCCTCTTATGGTTAAACTGCCAAAATCAAGACTTTCTGCTCACCTTCACTCCTTCATTCCTCTTTTCTCCCACCTCTGGAACAAACTCCCTCACTCTCTTCAATCCCACTCCATCCTCCAGGTCTTTAAAACAGCTGTTCACCACCATCTCTTATCCTCCCCCATCCAAAACCTTGATCTTTTCTACCCCCGCTAATTTCGGTCCCCTTCTGTTTTATACCTCCCCCCCCCCCCCCCCCTTCCCACGCCTCCTGCCCCTAAGCCCTCTCCCTCCCACACTTCTCCCTGCTCTCAAATGTTGTGGTTTGTGTGCTTCCCCTGCTCTCCCCATCTTGTCTTCCGCTCCCTCTTTTTGTGTGTTTTGTTTGTCTGGTTGATTTGTTTGTGAAATAAATGTTAGCTCTTTCACGAGCCTCGATTCAGTATACAAAAAAAAAAAAAAAAAAAAAAAAATGCGTTCACAGTTATTTTTTATAAATTTTCATTTACGGATGCTTTCTGACGGTTGTGTGATATTTTTTCCCAGTGTATCGGCTTTGGTGCCCATCAGCACGCCAAATGTGAGCACACGTAAGATAAATACAGTTTCGACAATCAGAGTTTCTACGAAACCCAGAAGGTACCAAACATTAATATCAGTCAGTCAGTCAGTGGTCTGTGTGTGTGTGTGTCTGCCTGTCGGTGTCGCCATTTTTCTCAGAGATGGCTGAACGGATCTTTGTCAAACGTTCAGCGGTTCATCAGTGAGTTCCTGGGAGTGTTTTAGGCAAAAAAAAATTTTTGAAAAAAAAAGTTGGTTTTTTTGGAGTTAAAAAAAAAAAATCACTCGATAGTGCCTAAGCCTTTTTAAAATAAATGACAGTTATATGCAAGTACACATTCGCATAAATAAATAAAAAACAATCACCAGACATTTGAATACAAATAGATCAAACAATTCCGGAAGTGTACGAAGTTGGTAATACGGCTTCTTCCTCTTCCTGATCGGCATCACACTTAACTCAGAAACGTGATGAACGCCACATTCACCCACCAGCATAAATATGAACTGCCTTCCTCTCCTGCCTCCCCCCTCCCCTCCCCTTCGTCCCCTCCTCCCCTGCCCCCCTTGCCCCCACCTTCCCCCCTTGCTGATTCCCAAACTGATGGCAGATGACCTTGAGCAAAAGAGAGGGTGAAGAGAATAGAGAGAGGGTGTGAAAGAGCTACAGAGCAGGATTTTAGGACCCGTGGGTTGATGCCGTCTGGTCCAGTTGCAGAATCAGAGTCGAGGTTTGACAGAAACTTCTCCACCTTGTCAGGAGAGAAGGACACAGAGTCCAGGCGTAGTTGGGTTCGACTGGGCAAGGTGGGAACAGAGAGAGATGGGTTTGGGACACAAGATTTTGAGGCAAACACAGAGTTGAGGCATTCGGCTTTGTCACTTGCAGTATCAACTGTGTAACCGTTTGAGGTGAGGGAGGGGATGGAGGGGGAACAAACACCAGAAACGGATTTCACCAGACGCCACCAGGATTTGGAGGAAGGAGACAGGTTTGAGAGTTCATTCTTGAGTGAGGAGAGATAGTGCTTCCTGGCTCTCCTGAGGGTAGACACACACTTGTTCCGAGCTTGGTGGAAGGAACTGAGATTGCCTTCAGTGGATTAGCCTTCCAAGAGACAAATGCAAGTTGTTTCAGGGCAACTGCCTCACCACAAGATTCTGTGTACCATGGATGGGAGGAAGGGTATGACGACTGAAGATGAGATGGGAAAAATCTGTGCATGAGAGAGAGCAGTTTACTTTGGAAGAATTCCCAGGAAGAGTTGATGTGAGAGGCAGTAGACATGGGAGACCAGTCCAGATGATTGATGGCTGCTTGAAGACCGTGCCAGTCAGCCTGAGTGAAATGCCAGACTCGTCGACGCTGAGGAGGCTCTCCTAGAATGGCCAGAGAGTATAGGACCTTAAGTCCGCATCCCCTCGGGAATGAACCGGGGTCAAATCCCAAAATTCGTTACACATTTCAGGTGTCTTCCAATTCATTTAGTTGTTCTTGGTAAAGGTTACATTTGCTGTTAAGTTTCCTGTTAAATCACAACAACAACAACAGCAACAACAACAACAAGTGTGCTTATTTCCTGTTAAGTGGGCTTATTCCTCCCTCCAAACTGTCCTGTCCTTCATGTAACACATCGTCCTTTACAGCCTGGAGTTCCCATCTTCATCATCCGTGATACAGCTTCACCTGTGGACTCGGGTTCTTCTCTATGTTTCGGTGATATGAGAATTTTCACCATCTGGGACTTGTAAAACGCGGCTGTTCAGTCGGCTTCACCATGTGCGCACCCTCCGGATTGGATCCTTTCAACCTGCTTACGGAGGACCTTCCACTCATTCATAACCCGCTGGCGTTACTGTATACAAACTGCTTGCTTGAGCTAAGTTACCACATTGAGAGTAGTGAGTTAACTTATAACTGCATTGTCTGTGACTTTTGTACTTATTTAATTTGGAGATTCTTAGGAGAGGCATTTAGTGTTACATTTAATTAATATTATTAATAAATATTCCTTATAAAGTTACCATTTTGTCTACTGCCGTATGTTGGGTCTACCCATAAAACACCACGAAAGGCACGGTCATGTCCATATTTGTTTCCTGCTGTGACGCTCTCCAGGTTATCGGGTAACTTGCTGCCGTGCCTCAAGGTTGACACATAACAAATATATAAAATTTTATTTTAAAATGTGGCCGTCATTGCATTTTTCGGTTTTTGACCTTTTGACCCCACCACAAGGGGCAGGGCAAAAAATTACACCCTTCTTGCACCTTCTTGCCATTTGGTGATCATAACTATCAAGTTTTGTGAATTTCTGCGCAACCATTTTGGAGGAGATAGCGTGCTGGATGGACAGACAGACGGAGCTGATTGCAATATCCACCCGTTTTCAAAAAGCGTGCAGAGTTTACACAATCAGTTGCAGAAGCAGAACTACGACTTATTACACCGTCATTCTGAGTCCAAAATACAGGTAAGCATATCTCAGTTGACTTTTCAAGATATGTTTTTGACAAACAGGTAAAAGGGAACATTATGTGTTTGTATTATATACCACCAGGATACAAAAACCAAAAAAAAAAAGCTGGAGTTACAGATATGGCTTTAGATACGGATTACATCCAGAACCTATAGCGTAGGCTTGGGTTACAACTCGGTCAAGTGCTGCGGATTGGGCCAAGGCTGTCCGGGCTGAGTGGCGTTACAACCCAATTTCAGCTGTGGTTGTCACGCAGCAGTGAAATATACAGCGGCCGGCTCCCAGTGCCCAGCAACGGGTGGCCAGAGAGGCATTGGATAAAGAACCGATAAGGTATATCATCCACCATTTCCCTACAATTTCCCTAATTTTCAAAACAAGCTGTTTTAGCTCAACAAGCTGGGCTCCCACTTGGTAGTTCCAGATGTTAGGGTTAGTCGAATGGAAAACAGATTGGAAAATGGGTTTTCAAACAAAAGCAACAAAAGGGCCTTTTCTCCGAAATGCGTCACCGTAAAAGGTCAGTTATCAGACTAGCAATATATCAGGATGGGGATTGGGATTACACTTCAACATTGACATCTTAATATCAACAAAACCACAAAAAACATAGTCTTCACCCTTTTCACCACTATCGTTGCATACATAATTCTTTTTATTTCCTTTCGCCAAGCTCTTTCTGTCTGCCGCCCACCAGCCACGTCTCTCAATGTCTCTGCAAAGGCACGTATGATAATTGTGCTGCCACTTGCATCATGTGCTTTGTCCCTTGACGGGTTGGACTCGGAGCCAAAATCACTTAACTTAAGTCTTCCATCCATTATTTTCGCTAATAAGTCCTTGATACTGACACAGCTGTTAAAACTGCTTGTTGTTGGAAACTTTTGAATGCTATGTAACCACATAAAGGGGCTGGTAGGATGTCCTGGAAGTACGCACACTCACCTCTAAACTGTCTAGCCAAGGGTTCAAATCCCAACCCAGCATATACACCGTCATCCCATTGTATCACAGGTAGGGTGATTCATCATCCCTCAGATGGAAATTAAACTGGGTGTCCAGTTTCTGGCAGTAGTTTGTGGGCATTAAAGATCCAACGGTGTCCTTCGCAAAGAGTAAGCGAGCTATCGTCTGCACCATAAATGAGATGGTATTCATAGAATACTTACCCCGTGCAGACAACTTGGTGCGAGCCAACTCTTCGGTTTTTAAGGTTTTCTTCTTTGATCCAATATGGCTGCCAGACCATGTGACCAATGACATCAGAAATTTACATTTTCCAATATAATTGTTGTGCAGATCAAACAATAAGTTTCAAACTGATCAGACTAAGCGTTGTACTTGTCAAATTATGACGTTATAATTAAGCACCAATTGCATCATCGTTAACAACACTTCTTCCCCATGCAGGGTTCTTTACAATGAACCATGTTTCAATTTTTTCCATGAAGTGGCTCTCCTATGGTGAAAATTCCTTGTCCATTGGCCTAACAGTTGCAGAGGAAATAAAAAAATTCATACTTATCGGATAAAGCGTTAGACTTATCGAATTATGACGTCATAATGAAGGTACCAATGACATCATCATTGCCATATCTTGTTCCCCTTAGGGAGTACTTGACAATGAGCCATGTTTGAATTTTTTCCATTGAGCAGTTTCGGTGATATAGAGGTTCAACATTTTACCAAGATGGTGTCCTTACAGGTACCACGTGACCTACGACGTCATAATTATCACTAAAAATTATACAGGAGGATGTGCTCCTATGGTGCAAAATTTTGTGGCAATTGGACCAACGCTTGCTGAGAAAATGAATTTTTAAAATGCAGACATGTACGTATGTACGCCACATGTACACACGTACGTCGGCACCCGATCGCTTAACCCTGCTTTTCACTTCGCGAGCGCAGGTTAAAAATTCTAAATTACTGCTCTAACTTCGTCGAAGGTCAGGCCAGCTGCGTCATGGAAGACGTGGACCAAAAACTTCCCCCTACCAATCCCACAATAACCTAACCCCATAGTTGTGGCCGTTAAGAAAGATGGAGAAGAAGAGGTAAAGGTTGTGAGAAGCTATTATGTGCAGCAAACATTATTTTATGGATGAATGAATTTGACATCTTTTGTATTGGAAAAATATATATATCTTGTCAATCATTGTCACAATAATGAATAAAACGAAAATAATCGTTGCACAAAGCAAGGAACACATGACATCAGTGACACGTTCAAAGTCAAAAAAGATGGAAAGGAAAAATATCCCATTCCAGCTCGAACTTTCTCGATTGTCAAAGGTCAGAGAGAAAAAAAATCTTTCAATAATGCAAACCACCATGAAGGTTTCGTTGTTTGTCTCCATTCTCAATTTCAGGAAACTTCTCCTTCCGTACGGAAAAATGGTTGATAAAATCATGAAAACGACAATGGATCCTTTATAAAAGACTACTCATGTGAGTGAGTGAAGGATGATGAAAGTGCCACCTTAAAGTAACCTTCAAAGGATGAAGTGCTCCACATTCAACAGCCCCCTGCCAGCACTGCACTAGACGCCTGGGATAATGGGATGTGTGATTCTATCGGGAACCCATCCGAGGATCACAGATAAGTTTCTTAACATTTTCTTAATCTGGTGGAAAGTCAGAAATTATTTTTCACTTTTCATGTTTCAGAGCCAAACTGGGAAAAATGCGCAACACTGGCTGGAAACTATGTACGCGGAGTCAAACATTTCTACAACCGAAATGCACTAGACTGAGAGATGCAAACAAGTACAAAGAGGGGTGAATACGAACTCCTTCATTTATTAATTTGGGGGAAAAACTGTTAGTCATGGTTGTATCTTGGTAGCCGAAGACGGCCGTTCACCATGTGACGTGCAAGCAACCTGGGAATGTGAATTCGTTTATGGTGTCGGAACTGCTTGCCACACACCAACCACACTCTTGGGATAGTATAAGCATTTGTAACCTGGTGTCAAGAGATGTCCATCACGACCACACCACCTGCTACCCACAGTTTAGGACAGAATTTGTAAAATTGTTCAGGAGTTTTTGTGTCAAGGCTCATGGAAGAGCTAGAACACAGAACGAGTCAGGATGCAACAAAACAAATTGCAACAGAACAGCAGGGCCAAGGGAGAAAATGGATGGGAGCGGACAATAATATGCGAGTACAAATGAGGAGTAGAGGAGAATGCAGGGGGAGTAGTATGGATACGGAATTTTCTGATGATGCAAGTAACGTTTCTTAAAAGAAACATGATATTCTTGGATGCCTTGTCGTGAGCCCAAGCGATGTAGCAACAAGAGACTCTCATGAATCAAAAGAACTCTTTTCCCTCTTTATTTATTTCACATTTGCAATCTCAAAATCAAAGTGACCTTTTCACTTATTAAACTAACAATTTGGATGTATACCTGCATCTAGATGCATCAAAACCCCATCAGTCAACTTCACACACAGCCGAAGAATCCAAGGAAATACAAGGAACTTCAACGCAGGAGGCCATTAGGCCCATGAAGCCTCTGCAATCATGCCAACTCCTCAGTACTCCCCCATTTCCATTACTTCCAGATACCTATCCAACTCAATTTTAAAATTATCCATTGACTCTACTGTCACTACATTCCCAGGGAAGACTGAGCCATGCATTCAGCACTCGCTGAGTGAAAGACTAATACTTTATTGCCATTCTAACTCTCCTCTTCTTCACTCCTAAACTGTGCCCCTTGTCCTGCCAGAATCAATTTTCCTGAAAATTTATTCTGCACTTATTTTGTATATATCCTTCATTACTGGTATCTTTAAAATCTCTATCAGATCCCCTTACAACTACAGATGAGGCCTCAATAAATTCCTGTACAGTGTTAACTACTCGTTTTGATTTAGAATTAATCTCCTACAGATTCAACCTAAATCCTGTTAGCTTTACCTACAGCTGTTGGCACTGTGGGGTCTGCTCACTTCCGTATCCATCACCACCCCCAGATCCTACTCCTGTGTGACACACCCCAAAGACTGCCCTTTCATTAAATAATCTCTATTTCCGATGTTCTTATACCCAACCGCAGCACCTTGCGTCTCCTTGTGTTGAACTGCATCTGCCAATCCTTTCCCGAGTCCATTATAGTATCTCGATATATCTGATTCTGATCACTTCCCCTCCCTCTTTGCTGTGTACCTTACCTCCAAGAAGCTTTGCGTCATCTGCAAATTTGGAATTTAATCCGACTATCAAAATCATTGATGTAAATGATGAACAATTACAATCTTAGAACTCATCCCTGGGGTCCATTACGAGAGCAAATCCAATTATAGGACTAGAACTGATCCACTCCTTACATCCTCTCAGCCAGACATCCTCCCATTAACAGTATTAAATGTTCGTCTCATCCCATAACTCAGAGTAGAGATAGTCAAAATCCAAGTACACTTAAGTATGCAAAAAACTACCATTACGAGATGAGGACGAAGAGATATTTATCAAGGCAGGGCAATGTTCTTTATGAATTAATTTTACATTCTGAAATACTGTACTTGCATGGTTAGAGACAACTTGTAGATATGTGTTTCTAATCTGAACATGGTAGAAAATGTATTCTGTATTCTCCCTCACAATGGTAAATGATGAAATCACATGGCACACAGATAGGTGTTTATGTTGCGAGCACGAAATGCTATATGCATGTAAATGTAAACGACATTTCCCCCAAAAGTTCATTTCTTATGCAGCCTGTGGCTGTTGGTTTGCATCATTGCTGGGAGTTCGGCTGTGACACTGGTGCAGTGCCCCCTGCTGGTTGGGGCAGGAACTTGGATTTGTTCATCGTGCCAGCAAAAAGCTGCCGACTCTTCAGGAAGGACACCGTGGATTATGGCTGGGTCAGGATTCAAGCCCAGACTAGACAGCTTAGAAGCGAGTGTGTGTACCTCGAAGCCATCATGCCAGCCCTACGTGGGCATGCGATGAGCAGGTACATCGAATTTAAGAGGGTCAGAGTTCAAATTGTTGTTTTACATAAAACCTATCATTCTAAATCAAAATATTTATCAAAACATTAGTTGATTATTAGACATCATATACATTGACTCACTTATATAAATGTTTAGTACTTTCTGGGTGGGATAGAAAGCTGGAATGTTGTATGTTGATGTAACATGAAGCCAATATTACAGGAAAATCACAAAACTGTCCCTAAATGCCTGTAAATGAAAATATCTGCAAACAAAAGTTGGCCAGTGCAGCCTCACTCTGCGCAGGAGGGTCAAGTGACCAATGACAATGGTACGTCATGTGATCTTGAAAGGGCACGATCGCTCTCCAAGGCAGCAAGTGTTTCATGGTTTTATGGCGGTATGATTAGAGAAGTGTCTGTGGATTTCATCATTTACAAACTGTGTACAGTGGTCAGAAGACAAACATTTTTATGCCTCTGTTGACGAAGTCGCCGGAGGCATTATGTTTTCAGGTTGTCCGTCTGGCCGTCCGTCCGTCCATGATAGGTTTTCGTTACCACGATAACTTGAGAACGGTTGAAGGGATTTAAATTAAAACTTGGTACAGGTATGTATAATGATGTAAACATGAACTAATTACATTTTGGGATCAAGAGGCCAAAGGTCAGAGGTCATGTCAGGTAAAAATGTGATAACTTGAGAACAGCTGTATGGATTTAAAGCAATCTTGGTACAATTATTATAATGATTTAATAATGTGAGCGGAGGCATATCGGTCGACGTCGTGACGTCAAATCGTATCGTTCTAGTTCTTTATGGGCAGTGTACAATGGTAGGAAGCCGTAAACAAAGCTTATACAGTATTTATTATGTTTCCTTATGTTGAAAAGGAAAATCAAGGAACCCCCCCCCCCCTTTCCCCTGAAGGAACTCCCCACACGGGGTTATAAAAATCCCGAGTGAGTTGCATACTAGCTCCCTCTTACTCTCACTGCTCTCTCTCTCTCTCTCCCTGGGTTTTGCCCTCTGCCTGTTCAATGCTGCCTTGGCACTCCCCACTGCCTTGGCCATCCACACTTGCTTGATGTTCCTCATGCCAGTGGTGGCTTGTGGCGAAGACAAGCCCCACACTCGGTATGACCACGCAATGGAAAGCATGCGGGAAAGACTGCATATGGGAACAAGAGCACATGCAAGCAAGAATCGCGCCAAAAAGGTTTCTCTTTGTTGTGTCACTTTCTTTTTATATGTCTAGTCACACTGAATGAATGCGCAAGGCCCTATTTGTTAAGTCATCGAGGAATCTTATAGGCACATGCATTTTATTTACTAGTGAGGTACCCGTGCTATGCATGGGTGGGAGGCCAGAAGCAAACAGACAATGCAGAAACAGTGAATGCTAAAGCATGAAACCAATAAATTCCACATTCCTGTAGCACCTTCAGTCGCACGTCAGACATGGACAGCAAGTTCGTGAAGGACTTCCATGAAAAATGTACCCGTTCGCAAACAAACAGGTACATTTGTTCTATACCCAGTCAATGGCGAATCTGCATATGGCGATCCGCGAATTCACGTTTAAAAGTAGAAACCATCACGGCATTCCGTCATTCACTTGAACTCGATATCTCTTTGTTCATTCCAAACAGCATAACTCCAATCACAAATACACATTAATATAATAAACCTTTAACAACATTTGTGACATAAACAAATATTTAAATCCTGATGTGAAGTTCCGTACGGGTGGGTGAATACAATTACGAATTCAAAATCGTAATTGTATTCACTCAATTCCAATCATCAATTGATACTTTAACAAAGCGATTAACACGATTAACGTTTAACGATTTAACATTACGATTGAATGACGGTTGTATTGGGATATTATCAAACCCGCGCATTGCCGTCATCTGTCCACTTCCGCATTCACTGCAGGTTCATAATTCTCATCAAAATCTAAACAGTATTTGTAGAATTTCAATAAAAGCCACATCACTGTTCATATCGGTAAATATTATTCCATCGTGTTTGGAAAAACTGGAAAATTGGAAAATTGGGGAAAAAAATTGGAAAAACAAATATAGCCTATTTTACTCCCAGGGTTCCCAGGATTACCTGGGACCACACGGACCCAAAGGACCCACACGGACCTGAGACCACAAGGACCCAAAAGACCGTGAAGACCTAAAAGACCCCGAAGACCTAAAATATCCCAAAGACCCAAAATACCACAAAGACCCCAAAAACCCTGAAGACCCAAAGACTCAAAATACCCTGAAGACCCAAACTACTCCAAAGACTGTTAAAGACCCCAAAGACCAAAAGACCCAAAATACCCCAAAGACTGAAAAGACCCGAAAGACCTAAAACACATAAAAGACCCAAAAGATCTTTAAAGACCCAACAAACCCTGAAGAACGAAAAGACCCTGAATACCAAAAAGACACTGGAGACCCTTAAATACCAAAAACACCCCGAAGACCGAAAATACCTCAAAAACTGAAAATACCCCAAAGACGGAAAAGTACCTGAAAACCCAAAAGACTGAAAAGACCCCAAAGTCCAAAAGACCCTTAAAGGGGAACCCAAACGCATTTTTTTTCTGAAAACCAATGATAATAATCATTCATCATAGTCTAATTTCAAGGGAAAAAAATTAATAAATTTTTGGGGCCAATCACAAAGTGCTGAAAAAAGCCCGAGAGTGTCGATTTTAGTTTTTGCCAGTGACGTCACACTGTAAACTCACCGTGATCCTTCCGGCGTCGGTACACAGAGAAACAGTGCATTCCGAGTGGTGTGGGATTGTCGTGGGTTTTGTTAGCTAGGGTGATGGTTGATGGGGGATTGTTGAGGTATGGTGTGGGGTGGTCGTGACTCATGAGTATTGTTACCTCGGGTGATGCTTGATGGGAGATTGTGAGGGTAATGTGGCTTTGGGGGTCGGGGGGGGGGGGGTGAGGTTGTCATGGGTATTGTTGACCCATATGACCCAAAGGACACCAAAGACCCCAAGGACCAAAAAGACTCAAAAGTTTGTAAGGCTTAGGCCTCAGACTTTGGCACGCTCACGAGGCTGTACCGTCGAATAAACTGTTCCAACCCATCATTTTTGACGGACTTTTCTACTAGTAATGAAAATAAAATTAACATGCTTGGTCAAAAGACGAGTTGGGATCGTTAACATCCACTAATTAATGTTAGCAAACAGGGCACCAAGCTTAATTTCCATCCAAGGGACACACACTTTGTGATGCGTTGTTCTGCCTGCGAAGTATCAGTCGGAATGTTTGGTCAGGCTGAGAATCAAATCCAAATTTAGCAGCTCAAAAAGAAGTGCGTTTACTCTGCACCGTCCTATCAGACTTCGTCAATAATAAACTACACTGATATATCTTCTTTCTAATCATAAATAGATGCTTTCTATAGAAATCATAAATAGATTTTGGGTCTTCGGGATATTTTAGGTCTTCAGGGTCTTTTGGGTCCTCGTGGTCTTTTGGTCATCTGGGTCTTTTTGGTCTTTGGGGTATCTTGGTCTTCAGGATCTTTTGGTTCTTTAAGGGTCTTTTGGGTCATCGGGGTCTTCAATGGTCTTTGTGGTATTTTGGGTCTCTGGGGTATTGTGTGTCTACGGGATCTATATCTAAAATGAGCCCAGTTTCTGCATCCATAATGCTTTATTCCAAAGGGTTTCTGCTGTTGTACAATAAAACAAATCGTACCGTTGGTAAGGGGATAATCCATTTACTTGGTTGCAAAGTTTATAATCGATTTACTTGGAACAAAAATTCGTTCTTTAATTCCATCAAGTTGCCTCTTTTAAAAGCCCGAGTTTCCTTGAATGAGGAGGAAGAGGTGGGACCTCGAGCTTTAATGTAGCAGTTCTAAAGATCAAATATATTATTCTACCACAGCAGAAACCCTTTACAAGTACACAGGGGGAGCACACAAAAGGAAATATAGTAATACTTCACGAAGTAATATTATATATATATATGAGTACGCGGAAGGAGCACACAAACAACAACAACAATTACGTCATACTCAAATATGCAATTTTTGGTGTCTGTCTGTCTGACGATTTTTGACCGTGATACATTTGATCGTTACTTATCCAATCTCAACCAAACTTTACAGGAGGACATAGGGTCATACATTGAAGGTTGTAGCAAATTCATTTGACCCCTTCCCCAAAGGCATTTTCCCCACCAATGGAGTTGCGTGTTAAGGTGTATATCGGTGTTAAGATAGCTTTATTGTGGCGTTTTTCCAAGGATGCTTCTAATAACAAAACGAATGATAATAGCAAATATTATTAATATTATTACAAACCAATATTAATACGGTATGAATAAAATCCACCTACCCAAGGGGGTTTTCCTCCTTGAACAAATGCCATGTTAACGTATATAAACACCTTATCGTGCCGTTTTGGTGGGAGCACCCCTATCAGAAGTAAAAAATATTATAAACCACAAACACGTTTGATTACCTTTTGAAACAGTCGCTCCTGCTGTTTAACACTAAACTGAAAGGAAGAAAACCCAGAGTGTGTTAAGTTACTAATCAGCTAACTAGCGCTTGCCAAACCATCCATTCCTTATCAACGGTTTTGAATGGAGTGCTTGCTCGAATGCTTCAACTACTTAGCGAGCTCTCTAAAAGAAACGTGGTAACTGAACACAACCCCGATGTTCTTGAGGCCTGACCATAGATCTACTCTAATCTAAATAACCCAGAGAGAAATTACCCTTCCTGCCACTCCCATAGGGAGCGGGTGTACTAGTGTTATAAAAGATCCATTTTTTGCGTGTTTCACCTAATTTTACATCCTCATTTATGCTCACAGATAGATATGAAATGCTTGTCAAATCCAACATGCTGTCTTTTGATTAAATCCGTCAGCAAAGTGATGGGAGGCATACCGACTGCACTGGAAAGTGAAAAGACCTTGGCCTCTTTAGTACTATTGAGTATCTCATTCGGAAACCTTTTCCATTGCCCCTCGTACATAGAAAGGGATCAACCTTTGTGCCGAGTTTCATTCTCGATGAAATATTCCTTTTTAAGGAAAAAGTTTTTTTTACTTCCCGTTGTATTACCTGAAATTACCTGAAAAACGATCAAATTGTAGAAAATTTTCAGCCGATACTCTAAGAACTAATTTTATAACAACGATTGTCATGTTGACAATGTTACTTATGCTAAAATGGCTTCCCAAGAGTGTGGCTCTGAAATTATTTAATGGCACAATGTGAATTATCCCATCCTTTGGGGGATAGCCCTGATTCATTCTCACAATTATTAATTTTCTGTCCATGTCTTTGTTTTTTTTCCTTCTTTGACAGTTGTTTTTCAGCTCTTTCTCTCCTTGGAAGTTATTTATTTCCTGCATCCCTCTATCCTTCCATGCCCATGTACCCACACTCCCACCCGCATCTCTCCACTTGCTTAATGTCGTCAAGTCTATCGTACACAATACAGCGAGCAAGTCGAAAAGCATCGAGAGCATCCAATGTGAAGTATGCACACGCTTTGGGTTTTGTGAATTTGGAACAAAAAAAAAAGAAAAACATAAATAAGGAATCTGTCAAAAGAACTGTCAGGCACAAACCGGTGCCCACCGGGGTTTCCGAAATTGCCAATTTGAGCCAATTTTGTATTTTGATTTATTCGAAACTGGCGAAATATTCAAAGGAGACGCATAGGGTGCCTCGGAAGAATCATTATCTTTCTCTCCACTGAACTGGGATAAAATAACAAAAAAGTCAATAGTACAGCTCATGATTAGACAGCTGTGGGTGTGTGATAGGTGAATGTGCAGGTGAGTATAGGTCATGTAAGATCCAACATCACTTGCACGCACACCCTCATGCGTGCGATGAAGGTCTGATTCCGAGCAGCTGGCTTCATCACCAAAAGCACTTGAAGAATGTCATTGGCAAAGTCAACGGTTGGCTGCATTGGAGATATCACATCAACAAAGTTACTTTTCCTCTTGTTGAGGTGTTTCCTACTGTCGGTGTTCATTCCGTGCTCGTTCATGGTGCCTATGAGGGGTGTTCAAGAGGTTCGAGGCCTGGGGTCTTCGTTAGCACTGGAGACTATAGTCTCTGTAAAAATCTGCTGATGTCTGTTGCTTCAGATTAATAATCCAACTCGCAAAGCCAGTGAGGGGTGTCGGTTTAGTCACCAACAACCCGACCAGGCGGCAGGTTGCACTGGGTTACATGTTACTAGTCGCAGTCCCAAAAGACTGACTTGACCTGAAACCACAAATTAGAAGTTTGAAGGACAAATATATATTTTTTGTATATAAGATCGAGGCTCATGTAAGAGCTAACATTAATCACAAAAAGACAAACTGACACATCAAACATAAGATAAAGGGAGCGGGAGACAAGATGGGGAGAGAGAGGAAAGCACACAAGCACAACATTTGAGAGCAGGGACATCGGGAGATCTGTGGGAGGAAGAGGGCTTGGGGGGGAAGCACGGGAAGGGGGGAGGGGGGAGTGTAGGAGAGGTGTAAAACACATGGACATTGCTAGGACTTCCAGGAAAGAAGTCGGAATTTCAAAAAAGTGGATCTGGGGTGAATTAACGGGGGTAGAAAAGATCAAGGTTTTGGATGGGGGAAGATAAGAGATGGTGGTGAACAGCTGTTTTAAAGACCTGGAGGGAGGAGTGGGATTGAAGAGAGTGAGGGAGTTTGTTCCAGAGGCGGGAGAAAAGAGGAATGAAGGAGTGAAGGTGAGCAGAGAGTCTTGATTTTGGCAGTTTAACCATAAGAGGGTTGCTGGCAGATCTTGTGCGACCTGCAGGAATATTTGTAGGACAGAGCCCAGAGAGAGCTGGGGGAGCAAGGCCGGAGAGGAGTCTGTAGAAGACAGAAAGACCACCAACCTGCCTGCGGTGAGTGAGTGAAAGGCCCTTGGAGTTAGCTTCATCGCGGGAGATTCCAATAATTCTGAAAGCTTTGGTTTCAACAGCGTGAAGGCGAGCTAGGTGTGAGGCAGGAGCACCAGCCCAGAGGGGAGCAAATGCATTGCAAATGCAACAAATGAAGCAAATGCATTGCAGTCAAAGAATATGATATCGAAAAATTTTTTTTTTTGCGCGTTTCTTGGACCATTGTGCCACTACGTCCTTCATAAACCATTTTGAATGGCCCGCATAACGGGTCCACTTAACTAGGAGTACACCCCATGCACCTTAAGATGTGTTAGGGTGGTTAACTAAACAGTGTCCAGAGCCAACACCATACCTCACGACACCCACAACATTGTCACTAACTCACTGTGACAAAGATGCCATGCCGCAATCTTATATAGGACACATTCTCAAGTAGATATTTTTTGCAAGATGGGTATCGGACGTATCAGGACGACGCTGTGACGCAAGCGGGCTAGCTCACCTCTTCAACACCAAGACATAACTTTCTGAGTTAAGAGTGGTACTCACTGTTCATAGCATTGAAAAATAGGTTGAAAGACAAAACCAAATGTGACCTCTTCAGAAGCCCCTCATTAGGAAGCAATATACGCTTGCTACTGATTGACGGAACAGGACGTGCACAAGACGGCATTGTGTCGCCCGGATCAATAAGCTTCATTTTTGGTGTTTCATACTCCAGTGGATGGCGATTCTCCATCGACAGCTCCTGAAGCATGAAACAACAAAAAACTGAACCTTATTGATCCTGCGTGCTTGTGTACAATACACACATTTAGGGGAACCCGGAGCGCGTCAGGTCACTCTCTAGCAGCTATTCTTTGCAAGTGATATTAAGTGCCAACCAAATACTATTGTCCAAGAATAGGGGATGTCCCAATGCACCCCACTTTGCCCTATTCAAGTCAGTGTAACTAATGCGACATTTAATTTCCCCAGATCACACATGAACCCATCCCTGCTCATGTTTGCATGAAATGTCCTTGTCGCACCATTCTCAGGAGACCACAAATTCTGCACGATGGTTGCCTGTCATTCTTTGTGCAGGAGTAACGCTGGAATTACTGTGGTTTTGATTAGGTTTTGAGGTCATGGGACTGCTGGTATCTCCAGGTGCACTTACTTGTTTGGAGAATGCATGCAAGACTGGGGCAGAATTACTGATGTGCAGCTGTTCCCGCTGATGCAATACCTCTTGGAGGTTCGGGCAGCAATTTGGAATTTGTTCAAGGTGCTGGCAATTGAAGGCCCATTGGTGTACTAGTGTTATAAAAGATCCTTTTTTTGCATGTCTCACCTAATTTTACATCCTCATTTATACTCACAGATGGTTATGAAATGTTTGTCAAATCCAACATGCTGTCTTTTGATTAAATCCGTCAGCAAAGTGATGGGAGGCATGCCGACTGCACTGGAAAGTGAAAAGACCTTGGCCTCTTTAGTACTGTTTAGTATCTCTTTCGGAAACCTTTTCCATTGCCCCTCGTATGGAAAAGCCCACTCTTCGTCAAAAAAACACCATCGGATACCCACAGAAGGGACACCAAACTTCAACATCTGATCCGACAAAAGAAATGCATTCGTTGATGCAACACCTTTCGTTGATGTCTGTGAAACACCAGGGTAACGATTTACAGCCAGCTAGGGAATCAAACCCAGGCCACATAGATCAAGGGCAAGTGCGCATAGCATTACCTTTCAGCTTTTCCATCAGCCCTTCACATGCATTCAAATGTTTCTTTGTTCAGTTCATGCCAGCCCCACATGCCACACATGCGCCAATGCCAGTAAAAGACTATCCCGCTAACCTGCCTGGGTCTTCCGAAAGTCTTGATATTTGCAACTATCTTCCAAACCGTCAAATTATCAAAGCAAGGCATCCATGAACACAGAATTAAGCAATTCCTGCAGTGTCTGCAATTCTTATATCTATATACAGTATATATATATATATATATATATATAAGCATACAATCATAATAATAATAATGATCGTCTTCATAATCAGAGCTGTGCGAAAATTGCAATTTGGATAAAATTGGTTTCTTATTCTGAAAGTAAAAGCTATCAATTGATGCACTTGTGTAATTATCTGCTGATAGTTATATGCTATGTACAGTTTATAACTATGTGCAGTAGGCAATATTGTTTATACTGCATTATTCATCGCCCGTCGCGTGTTAACAATATCATCATCATCATCATCATCAATGTACCATACTATTGATCCGAGGCAGTCTCCAGCCAAGGGTTATTCTGCTTGGTTTGCCATTGCCTTCCCAGCAGTCAGTTTGGGCAGGAATTGAAATCGTTCTGATCCGACATGAGCTCGTCTACATTTTAACATCCAACCAACCACTGCTGCCGGTGGACAGGACCTCCGGCTTAACATGCTTCCGAGGGACGGCACCCGCATTGATGGAGTTTCCATCTGGGTCGACGTTCAAAACCAGGTGAGACGGGTTATAGGCTTAAGTGTGCGTACTGACCTAGGCTATCCTTCAAGCAACATAGCAAAACTAAAACTTTGTTATAAAGGTTCTGAAATCCACTTCCCATGTACTGGATGCAAATAGTGCTTTCGAACCTTTTTGCAGCTGACCTTAGCAGTACATCTCCTTTGCATGTCATAAAGAAGCAGGAGTGGCAGAGTGAGAGCTGCGAGCATTTTAGCCTTTCAGGAATGTCATGCGGTGTCACAGTGATTACTTGCTTGGTAACGAAGGAGCTGCTGAGTTTGTGGCTTTGGTTTCAAATCCACTCGGGTTTAATCGCCCACACTATGCAACGGTAGTGTTACTAACATGGGATTCTGCATCTTGGAGCCAATCATATGGGAGATTGTTGGCTGCCTGGAAACCAGTTTGCATTGTTTTATATGATACGAGCAGGAGTACCCGGCGTCGCCGGGTGAGGGGGGGAGGCTGGAGGGGGAGGGTTGAGGAAGGGAGTGGGGTGAGTGGAAGGGGATGGGGTGGGGAAGGGAGTGGGAGGGAAAAGATATACCGTACTACATATACATTTTTTTGGGGGGGTGAGGGGCTTTGACAGACTCCTCCGTTTTGGGGGAGAGGGGGAAGGGAAGGAGGAAAAATTTACCCATGCAAAGAGTGCTTTAACCTGTGTTGCCCAGGTTAAAAAAATACCCTCTGCCACCATTACCAGGTGGCACTACACTGTATACATTTACATAGATAATTTACGCTCCTCTCCAGGTCCCCCACACCCCCGAATGAGGCCACGGCCACATAGCCTATGTTACCCCCCAGCCAAAGTTATATTTGTACACCGAGTAAAGCATATAAGCGTTTATAGCTGGATTACCCGGCAATGCTCAAGCGAAAAAGAAACATCAACATATTTGAAATGAGGGCAAATATAATGGAAAAGCAATTACATCCAAATCAGAATCGATCACAAATATCAAATCATCATTTCACCTTTTTGTTGAATATCTGCTGGGGAATGTGCCGTTCATCACGTTTCTGAGTTAAGTACGACGATTTTCAGGAAGCTTTACTACCAACTTCATACACTTCCGGAATTGTTTGATTTTTAGTGTTCAAATGCTTGTTTTGTATTTATTTATGTGAATGTGTACTTGTATATAATTATAAGTATCATTAATCAAAAAGGCTTCGGCACTATAGAAAGATTTTTTTTAAATCGAAAAAAACGATAATTTTTTTTTTTCCAAAAAAAAAAACCGTTTTTGCCTGAAACACTCCCAGGCACTCACTGATGAACCTCTGAAAGTTTGACGAAGATCCGTTCAGCCATCTCTGAGAAAAATGGCGACACCAACAGACTTTCCACTAGATGTTGGAACAAACAGACCAACGGCTCTTTTATAATTATGGTAGATCGAAGAATATTTCACATCATGGATTCCAATGCATTTGACTCCAAAGTATCGTCGACTTCACTATGTAGTAGCTATAAGCCACGTAATTGGTGTATCTCAGGTTTGTGGAAAAGGGTTTGCTCTTGTAGATATCTGAGTGTGAGTAAGACGGGTAAACCGAAAACACATTTGTGCCAGCTTGGGGCAGGAGGCAAACAGGGTAATAATGTGATACACAATGTTTTGTAGGTTCGGTGAGAAAGTGTATGTGATTCATATTGGAAGTTTTTGTTCAGAGAAAAGTACACTGGGTCGAAGGAATGAGAAAGGAACATTCCAGAAAGGATATTCGGAAAGCTCGAGTTCAGAGAGGTGCTAAACAGTTATACGAATGAGATACTCAGAATAGTATGAGAAGCGCCAATGTACTGTATATTGGTATTTTTTAACATATAAATATGCATTATTTGTAAGAAAACATTTTCTGTATAAGTATGCATACTCATATATTGAAAAATAAAAAAAACTTGACATATTTCGAACTATTGTGAATATATTGCAGGTATAACATTTGAATACCACACTTGTATGATTTTTTTATCATTCACTCAAAGAGTAGTTAATGCATGGAGTGGTTTGCCTGGAAAGGTAGTGGCAGCAGAAATAGTAGATAGGTGTAAATTGAAATTACATAGGTACTTAGAAGAATTGAAAATAGAAGGGTACATGGACATTGGCAGGACTGGTCGGTAGTTTGGATATGGTATGGATGGATGATTGTACAGCTACATGTGTAGTGATTGTGACGTCTGTCATAGGGTCGAGTCAAAAAGTGAATGCCTGTTGGTTTGTTCATTCGGCGCCGAACATCAGTCTTCATCATCCCCCAACGCGTGCACACACACACACACACACACACACACACACGCACGCACACACACACACGCACACACACATACACACACAACCCTGTTGATGTCCCTTTTTGCCTGTCTCCACTGTTCTCTTCCCCAGTCTTCCTCCTCACTATTCCCCCACCCCCAGCTCACCTCCCAGTGAAATGAAGTCGATAAACTGATAGATTGAATTAATATGGTGTTGAGAAAGAACAGGAATGATGTGCTAAATGTTCTTCTCCTGTGTTCTATTTCATTGTATATCCTGACAAAGCAATATATAAAGTCAATGGCATACATAACTACATAATCCTCTCGTAAATACTACATATAGTATATATATGTAGGTATATATATTGTATATATATATATATATATATATATATATATATATATATATATATATATATATATATATATATATATATATATATATATATATACTAGCCGAAACCCGTGGAACATCCACGGAAGGGAGGATGTGGTGTCTGGATAGAGTGTACCATTATGGATGGCATAGAGGATTTGCTTGTCTGAGTAAGAGTTAGGAAGAAAGATGAGAATGAAGAGTGCGTATATGAACAACGATCACCGACACCGGCACAAATGCATGCTCTGGATTGTCCACTCAGTGGACGGCTTGCTTTCGCCTTCGCCTGTCCAATCAGCGGACGGCTTGCTTCGCCTTCGCCCAGCAGACGCCAATACGATGGCGTCGTAAGATGGCGTCGTATCGGCAGTTAATCAGATGCTTTTGGGCCCCAACGTCGGCTAATTCAGATTTTTCGAGTATGGCTGTACGTGATAAACAAAGAGCGTGGTTCGTAGATCGTAAATCCATTAGTGCCGTGGGCATCGGGTCACTGGTTGCGGCGTAAAAGGGATAACAAAGTCGAGTCCTTACGCTATTATTATATAGACTAGCCGAAACCCGTGGAACATCCACGGAAGGGAGGATGTGGTTTATGGATAGAGTGTACCATTATGGATGGCATAGGGGAGCGCTCATGGGATCTTCTTCTTCCGTTAAGCTCCAATTTTTTTCTCTTTAAGTTAAGTCCAATCAGTCCTCTCTGCTCGAAGTGCTCAGGCCATGCCTTCCCGTTCTCATACTTTTATTTCCGTTCGGTGTAGAAAGAGATTGACATATCGTTCGTCTGTTTTCAGCTCGTTATCTTTAAGCTTCCTTACGTCTCGCCACCTGCTACACCTCTCTGAGTTACTAGGATTTATGCAACGCACCCCGAGTATCGCAACATCACTCCATTTAACTTTATTAAAATGACGATAAAGACGTGAAACCCGTGGAACATCCACGGAAGGGAGGATGTGGTGTATGGATAGAGTGTACCATTATGGATGGTAAAGGGGGAGTGCTCATGGGATCTTCTTCTTCCATTAAGCTCCAATTTTTTCTCTTTAAGTGAAGTCCAATCAGTCCTCTCTGCTCGAAGTGCTCAGGCCATGCCTTCCCACTCTCATACTTTTATTTCCGTTCGGTGTAGAAAGAGATTGACATATCGTTCGTCTGTTTTCAGCTCATTATCTTTAAGCTTCCTTACGTCTCGCCACCTGCTACACCTCTCTGAGTTACGAGGATTTATGCAACGCACCCCGAGTATCGCAACGTCACTCCATTTAACTTTATTAAAATGACGATAAAGACGTTTCCTTATATATCCTAATTTAAAATGTTCAAGGGAATAAAAAGACGATTTGGTTCACACCACCCATGTTCACACCACTCGACTGTCCAATCAGTGGACGGCTCGCTTTGCCTTCGCCCAGCAGACGCCAATACGATGGCGTCGTAAGATGGCGTCGTATAGGCAGTTAATCGGATGCTTTTGGGCCCCAACGTCGGCTAATTCAGATTTTTCGAGAATGGCTGTACGTGATAAACAAAGAGCGCGGTTCGTAGATCGTAAATCCATTAGTGCCGTGGGCATCGGGTCACTGGGTGCGGCGTAAAAGGGATAACAAAGTCGAGTCCTTACGGTATTATTATATAGATATATATATATATATATATATGCATATATATATATATATATATATATATATATATATATATATATATATATATATATATATATATATATATATATACAGACTTGGCATTTAATATGGAATATTTTTTTTGTGGGGGTGAACTTACTTTTCAAGATGACTTAGAACCAAAAGTTCATTGGAATTATGTTGAAATTATTCTAGATTTTGTTAATGTGACCTTTAAAAGAAACAAAAACCACATTTGACATTTTGAAGCAAATAAATTGATCCTTGAAAGTGATGCAAACTGATATCGAACTCAATTCACGGACAGTACTGTGTTAAACTTCTGTACGTTTTCCAGAAGTATCTCTTTATTTTGCACATTAGCCAAAAAAAATTTCAACAAAAACAAAAGCTAAATTATGACTGGGATTACAGACAGTAAAGTTACAGTTTAGTACTTCGTGTAACCCCCACGAGCATTCAGGAGAGCACGTACACGTCGAGGCATGCTGTTCACGAGATTGCCAAGGTTTGGACAGGAATCGCTTGCCATGCAGTGACAATAATCTGCTGCAATTCACGCACAGAGGTCGGCTGCTGGTCCAAGTTGTCGATTTGACGCATTAATTCTGCCCACAAGTTCTCTATCGGATTCACACCCGGGGACATGGCAGGCCACTCCATATGCTCTACACCATGGTCAGCAAGAAAGTGTTGGATCATGCGAGCACGATGAGGCCGTGCATTGTCATCTTGGAAGACAAAGTTTCCTCGAAAGGCTGCACGAGCAAATGGAAGCAATGTTTCTTCCAGAATGACCCTGTACTTGAACTGGTTCAGGTTTCCATTCAGAACAACCAGGTCAGTTTTGTCCCCTGCATGAAAAGCAGCCCAAACGGGCACCCCACCACCTCCAGCTTGGACTCTTGGCACTATACAATCTTCGTTGTGGGCTTCATGCACTTGTCTGCGCACTCGGACGTGGCCATCTTGACGATAGACCAGAAATCTAGACTCGTCACTGAAGGTCACATGATTCCAGTGTCCTGGCTGCCATTGACAGTGCTCTCTGTCCCACTGCAATCGGCGCTGGCTGTGTTGTCTGGTCAGGCGTGGCTTTCTCAGGGGACGCCTGGCACGATAGCCTGCTTGAACCAGTCGTTGGTTGAATAGCCTTCTGGATACAGGCACATTTGTCAGTTGCTGCCACTCAGTCCTAAGCCGATTAGCTGACTTGGTACGGCCATTGCAGACTAACCAGTGCAGCTGGCGATCATCTCTCCTTGTGGTTCTGCGTGGATGTCCTGGCCTCGGTATTGGAGTAGGGACACCCCTCTGAGCATTTCGTTTCAGGATCTTTGACACCTGACCGTGAGTGATGCCATACTGCCGAGCAATAGCACGCTGTTTCATGCCAGAATTTCGTAAAGCCACCACTCCATGACAAACAGCATTGTCAAGTTGACGGACCATCTCCAGAGGAAGCGGCAATAACTTTTGTAGACGTGCAGCAGTTGTTTTCCACTAATACAGAACGCAACAACCCTTATATACCCGATTGTGAAGCCAATCGTCAAATGTACCTGTCCTTACATTTAGTCACGCCACCTGTGATATAATCCTGTTATTGACTTCTTGCTGCGAAAGACAATCAGTGACATGGTTCTTTCAACAAAGACATCACCGAAGGGTAAAAGAAACTCACCAGATTGATATACTGAGTTTGCGGACACCTGAACATCGAACATCTCATTCCAAAATCATGGGCATTAATATGGAGTTGGTCCCCCCCTTTGCTGCAAAACAGCCTCCGCTCTTCTTGGAAGGCTTTCCACTAGATGTTGGAACATAGCTGCGGGGGATTTGCTTAAATTCAGCCACAAGAACATTAGTGAGGTCGGGCACTGATTTTGGGTGATTAAGCCAGGCTTGCAGTCGGCTTTGCAATTCATCCAAAAGGTGTTCAATGGGGTTGAGGTCAGGGCTCTGTGCAGGCCAGTCAAGTTCTTCCACACCGATCTTGACAAACTATTTCTGTATGGACCTCGCTTTGTACATGGGGGCATTGCTATTCTGAAACAGGGAAGGGCCTTCCCCAAACTGTTGCCACAAAGGTGGAAGCACACAATCGTCTAGAAAGTTATTGTATGCTGTAGCGTTAAGATTTCCCTTCACTGGAACTAAGGGGCCAAGCCAGAACCATGAAAAACAGCCTCATACCATTATTCCTCCTCCACCAAACTTTACAGTTGGCACGATGCATTCGGGCAGGTAGCGTTCTCCTGGCATCCGCCAAACCCAGATTAGTCCGTCGGACTGCCAGATGGTGAAACGTGATTCATCACTCCAGAGAACGTATTTCCACTGCTCCAGAGTCCAATGACGACGAGCTTTACACCACTCCAGCCGACGCTTGGCATTGCGCATGGTGATCTTAGGCTTGTGTGCAGCTGCGAGACCATGGAAACCCATTTCATGAAGCGCCTGACCAACATTTGTTGTGCTGATGTTGCTTCCAGAGGCAGTTTGGAACTCGGTAGTGAGTGTTGCAACCGAGGACAGACGATTTTTACGTGCTACGTGCTTCAGCACTCGGCGGTCCTGTTCTGTGAGCTTGTGTGGCCTATCACTTCACAGCTGAGCTGTTGTTGCTCCTAGACGTTTCCACTTCACAATAACCAAACTTACAGTTTACCGGGGCAGCTCTAGCAGGGCAGAAATGTGATGAACTGACTTGTTGGAAAGGTGGCATCCAATGATGGTGCCACGTTGAAAATCACTGAGCTCTTCAGTATGGCCCGTTCTGCTGCCAATGTTTGTCTATGGAGATTGCATGGCTGTGTGCTTGATGATATGTACCTGCCAGCATTAGGTGTGGCTGAAACAGCCGAATCCACTAATTAGAAGGGGTGTCCGCATTTTTGTCATGTAGTGTATACGTAGTATATACATACATACATATATACCAGGAGTGTATTTGCACAATTCTTTGGTGCAACTTTTTTTTTTTATTAAATGAGACTTTTTATGTCAGTGCGCCTCACAATTGAAAGGAGAGAAAGAGGGTCACTTTGACTTTTGACTCATTTTATTATAAAAGTGCAAAGAAAAGTAAAAACTAAAAACAGGTTTCCATATTACAACAAAGACACAAAAGTGAAAGCTGAATAAGCAAAGTACTGTAATCCACAGCAATATATATCCAAGTCATAGAAAATCTACAGATAAACATCTAATATATGTCGATAGACTTCCCTCACTTTCCCTACACACCATAATCATACTAAAATATGTAATTTGGCATCTGTCTTTCTGTCTGACCGCGATGCATTTGGTTGTTACTTATCCCATCTCAATAAAGCTTGACAAGAGGACGTAGGGTCACACGATGGAGGTTGTAACATATTAATTTGCCCCTATCCCCAAGGGGGTTTTCCACCTTGGGTGAAATATGTGTAACGTTTTATATCCGTGTTAAGATAGCTAATCGTGGAGCTTTTCCAAGGCTGCTTCTAATAACAAAAGTAATAACAATACTGATGATAATAGAATAATATTAATGTTATTACAAAACAATATTAATACTAGTAATGCCCCGTCTTCCCAAGGGGCTTCTCCTCCTTGAACAAACGCCGTCTTAACGTGTATCAACACCTTATCGTGCCGTTTTGGTGGGAGCACCCCTACTACCAGAAGTAAAATATACAGTAAACCACAAACACGTATGATTACCTTTTTAAACAGTCGCTACTGTTGTTTAACACGAAACTTAAAGGGAGAAAACCCAACGTTCTTGAGGCATTCTGTGCTTATTGTGTCCACCAAAGAATAACGGACCCAAGCCTAGATCTACTGTAATCTTTATACCCCAGAGAGGATAATAACATGACCCTTTCTCTCACTCCCATAGGGAGTGGGTGTACTAGTTCAACAAAAGTGTGAATATTTCCATTTTTTTTTGTAGAAAATAAATTTGTCTTAACCAAACTGAAATCAGTGCTTGGAAATGCAGAAAAACATTGCATTGCTCCAGTGGTTTAATCTTAATTTTGGCTTTTTGTGACAAATAAATTGCTACTTTAACCTCTGGTATAAAAAAAACATAAGGAACATTACTAAATTCTTATTTACCGACATGACACTGAGCCCAAATCTAAAATTCTGGAGGGGAAAAAAATAACATGAACTCTTTGAAACCTCAGTAAAAGAAAAAAAGGACACAAAAAGAAAGAGAGGCAATCAATATAGATATGGAATAGATATTCAATGGTATTGCAGAGGGAGAGAGAGAAAGAAAGAAAGAAATAATGAATCAATGAAAAAAAGAAAAAAAGAGAGATATGCGTCATGTCTCTGGAAGAGAAAGAGATGGGATAAGAGGACATGTGATGATCACAATGTACTGGATATACCATGTGATCCCTTTTATATCTCACGTGATCAGAATGATGCTCTATATGCAGAAAAGGCATGATTCATTCATTTTGTCATTGATCTCTTGTTTTACATCCATTCTTATACTGTAATTACGCAATATTAATTGGAGCAATTTTTAGGGAGTTTGGTGTGTCAAATGTGAATCTAAGAGTGTGTCATTCTGTGGGATTTAAATTGAAAGAGATTTCCTTAACCCAAAAAACAGGAAGTCATACAGCAGCTGGAAAGTTCAACATTGGCGAAGCTTGTGCGGCGATGGCGTGAATAGAAGAAATCCCTTTTACAGTGTTGTGGAAACAGATTTTGTTGTACTATTTTACTCAAGTTGGACTTTGCGTAAAGTTTAAATAAAGGTGCACCTTGTATTCCTAAATATTGTTTTATTTACTTTTTAAGAAAAGAAAAATAGATGTGCGCCTTGCATTTGGGGGCACATTAGAATCGTGTAAATAAGATGGAGGGCTGGCAGTGTATAATTATTATTTTCACATACAGCAGGATCTAAATGACTTCACAAGGTGCTTAATACATGGTTAGAGCTCGTGTGGCTTGGAAATTCACAAGTAAGTGGCTGAACTGAGAAAATCATCAATCCCGCATGTTCTTTGAAATCGAAAAACTAGGTGAAAACATCTACCAGGAAACAGAAAAGTAAGGGCAAAAGAGCAGCCATTAACATCAATCACAAAGCTTTGGATGCACCATGGGAAGGCAAAGACATCCAGCATTCAAATGAATCATGGAAATGTTCGACAGATGACAAAATCACGATAAATCCGCCGAAACAAGATCAGGTGAAAAGTGCTATAACCCAGTATAACATGCCTCATATAAATGTTTTAAAGCAGTGCTTTACAGTATATCACATAGAAACCAAATGAAATGATGGTATATGCAATCTAAAGGAAGAATTTTAAAATAAATCTTCATATTCATTTTGAGTTTTAACGCCTTCGAAATATGATGAATCAATTCCAATCAATACGCCTGATGTGTAGGCCCAGAATCGATATAACAACAGAAGTAAACTCTCATCAAAATGTTCTAATAATGGGTATGGGAAAGCGGAGGGAAGTAGATGCAGAAAAAATAAATTAAGAAAACAAAGGAAATGAATGAAAGTAATGATGTTAGATTAAGAGCGAGGTGGGGTGAAGGTTGCTGTGTTGGGAAAGTGCAGAAGAAAAGTAAAAGGACAGATTTGTAGAAATAGGAATAAGAGGAGAGACAAGAACAAGTGCCTGAGTGGGTGAGGTGGGTTTTCAGGAAAAGGAGGAGAGGTGGGTGGGGGAGTGAAGAGTTAAATAATCCACCTTTTATTTTAGAGAAGCTGGAGCTATGTTCCAAGGAGCATAAGTGCCATGGTGCGTCGTCTGCCCGTAACTCCATTATAATTTTAAAAGTCTTCTGAAAGCGATGGTGGGCCATTCATAAAACTTGGCAAATGTCTTCCCTGTGGTGGTTATTCTCAAGTCTGTTTGAGCCATTGAAGATATAACAAACCTATCTTCACGGTTTATACAATGTATGTTATCAATGGAAAGCTGATAAGAATATATGTTAATGGTAGTGACTTGGCCAAATGTCCCTTTGATCCAAGATGGGTCCAAGGCCATTGAACACCATGTAATGTGTTGATAAACGAACCGAAAATGTATAATCTGACACAAATACAGTATAAAGGAGCATTGTTATGAAGGGAAGACTCAAACCAATGAATCAAGTGGTGTACAGATACATAAACATACAAGCAATTAAACTAAAAAGGAAAGAAAGAAGTCAGTCTATGCACATATTTTGGTGAAATAAAAAGCAAGATGGGTCTCAAACAGTTGCTTTTGCCTTCATGGTTTCATCAGCAGGACAAAATGGTCAACGTAGACCCAGAAAAATCGTCCCAGAAATAACTGAATGAACTACAGGGTATCCACAAAGTGGTGCATCATGGGCAAAACATTTTTTTTGTAAGGTTGGCTACATCAGTTGTTCCAAATGTGTCCAAACAATCTCAAAACATGTTTGTAAACGGAAAAGCAGGTTTCTCTGAATGTTTGAATAAACGACATTACAAAAAAACAAAAAAAAAACATAAATACATGAGATAAATTAAATAATTTCCTAAAATGCGCGACTTTGTGGACACCCTGTGTGATTGCAATGGTTCCTAAACCAAAAGACCTTTAACAGCAAAGATTATGTTTTTATATATATACGTATATACATACATACATACATACACACACACACACACACACACACACACACACACACACACACACACACACACACACACACACACACACACACACAAGGGCCAGTCAATAAATAACCTTAAAAGGGCGATATAAATTATAGAATGTAATGTGTGTAGTTGTAGACGACATATGCTATATCTATGGGTAAAGGTCATGTTTTGCCTGTTTTAGATCTGGCAACATTGAGCTTATGATGTCAGTAGAGCAGTTCCAAGATGGCGGCTCCCTTCGAACCATGCACCAGGGAGGAGCAACATTCTGTCTTCCGTTTCTTGGGAGGTGAGGGTGTGAATCCCAGTGAAATCCATCGCAGAATGAAGATGCAATATGGTGATGCATGTTTATCACTGCAGCAGGTGTACAACTGGGACAGGAAGTTTAAAAGTGGAGTGTCCAGTGCGGCAGACGCTGCTCACTCGGGCCGGCCTCACACAGCCGACACACCAGAAATGGTGCAGGAGTTGAGTGCTTGCGAAGGGAAAACCGTCGCATTATGCTGGATGAAGTGGTCTCCGATTTGAACATTAGCCATGGTTCAGCACACCATATCATTCACAACTTGCTGGGGTTCTGCAAGGTGGGTGCACAGACAACCCACACCCAATCTGAAAGAAAGGCGAGTGGACGCATGTGAAGAACTTCTGCGACGTTACAAAACAGAAGGCAATGCTTTCTGACAGCGCGTAATGACTGGGGATGAAAGCTGGGTACAATACTTTCAGCCAGAAACGAAGATGGCAAGCAAAGAGTGGCGCCATTCAACTTCACCGAAGCCCAAAAAATTCCGCACACAGCTGTCCGCTGGAAATGTGATGCTGACGCTCTTTGGGATAGCCAAGGCCCACTTGCAGAGCCCCAGAGGGACCACAGTTACCAGTGCATCATACTGCGACCTCCTAAAAACCATCTGAAACCAGCAATCAGATCAAAACGTCGTGGACTACTCACTACCGGTGTTTTGCTGCAGCATGACAATTCTCGGCCCCATACTGCTCGCGCTACAGCTGCAATAATCGAGAACCTGCATTTTGCGTGTCTTCCTCATCCACCCTAATCGCCAGACCTCGCCCCTTCGGATTACCACATATTTCGGCCACTTAAATTGGTGCATGGTGGAACCACTTTCCGATCCGACGAAGAGGTCCAAGAGGCAGTGCACAAATGGCTACTCAAGCAGCCAAAAGGTTGTTTTTTTCTCGAGGAATCCAGACCTTAGTAAAGTGCTGGAAAAAATGCATTGAACGCAATGGAGATTATGTTAAAAAATAACACAGTTGTTACACACGTACATGCAATAAACAAGTTGTGAAAAATATTTTAAGATTACTTATTGACTGCCCCATATATATATATATATATATATATTTTTTTTTTATACATTTATATATATATATATATATATATATATATGTTTATACAATATATATATATATATATATATATATATATATATATATATATATATATATATATATATATATATATATATATATATATATATATATATTGTTGCGGATATGGGATTTGGCCTCCATCCATATCCGCTTGTAAATATTCCCCTATTTCCCCAATACTCCCCAACTATCCCCAATCCCCCATTCCCTAGTCCCATTGTCTGTAAACAACACTCTGTAGCCCCGACCTTCCCCTTTTTCCCCCATTAAATGTCGTGCCCAGGTTCACCGCATCTCACGTAGACAACTATAGGACATCTTGCTAGTTATTCTTAGTCTATGTCAGTTAAGGACTCGTTTCCATTAATTCTGACTCTTCGTTGCACCAGAATGTGATTGTATGGCACCAGTAGTGAGTTTAGGACCTCCCAATACCTCCCCGCATCTCTTCCTCATGGAACTACAACAACAACAACAACTACAACAACAGAGGGGGGCGGCGCGGCGCGGCGCGGGGAGTGTGCGTCCTCACTCCGGCTTGGTTAGCCGCCATTGACCATGTGCTCCGACGGGGTTACCACACAGGGGCTGACTGTCAGCTCCTCGTCAAGGGCGGAGCCCGGTAACCCCCCCGCACCCAATAAGAAGCGGCGGACCGATTCCATCTGGGGCGGAGCTAACGAGCCGAGGGCGTGTCACTCCCCGCTGGATATACGCAGCCACTTACCGGAGGTGACGTCAGATGCGCCCCCAGCTTGGAGAAAGAACGTCACCTCCTAGCGCTGAGAGATACCTCCCGCATCTCTGGACCGGACCGGGTCGATTCTGCCCCTGAGCCAAGGTGCACCTTGAGCCATCGACGACCTGCCCTCCCCTGCCATCAATCCCTGTGTGAGTCAGTCTTGTCCCGTTTATCTGTGGTCTGTCGGGGCTAAGATAAGACCGTATTTAAGTGCCCACCTTTCTATGCTGTACCTCTTGTCCGTGTAATCTAAACGTTCTGCAAACCAATATTATAACCTCCTCCGGAGGTCTTGAGAACTGTACCCCTGGTGTCGTGTCATTTAACCTAGCCGTTGTGTCCTTTCCTTCATTGATTTAGCATAGCGCGATTCGGCCAACGTTCAAGTATAATCGGGTAAACTGTGCGAACACGGCGGCCATTCCGCTCGGCCCAGCATAACATCTCAATAAGTCGTGTCCGTAACAATTGGTGTCGGGAAGTGGGATAGGTCCCGGAGCGCGTTTCACGCGCTCGAAATTATAACAGCGAAATTTGATTGTGTTTTACAAAAAAAAAAAAAAACCCGAATTTTGAAAGTCGCGCTATGGCAGATCAAGACGGCTGGGTTCCGGTAGAGGAGAGTGAGGCAGGGTCGATCCAGGACCAAATAGAGGGACATGAGGAGAGCGAAGCAGTGAGGGTAGCAGACGCACAAAATGGCGTCGTCACGCACGAGGTTGCGGGCGCGCAAAATGGCGCCTCGCACATAGCTACGGCGGCCGCACCCGCTGCACAAGTGGGAGGGATGGCCCAAATGCAGGCCCTCATGGAGCAATTTATGGCGCAAATGCAGGCGTCCCTCAAACTGCAGAGTGAGCAATTAGGGGTAATGGGGAACCAGATGGATGCTCAGGGTGAGCGATTGGAGGGCCAAATGGGGGTAATGGGAAACCAAATGGGGGTCATGGGGGGCGAAATGGGGTCCAATAGCGAGAAATTGAGGGAGGACATGGGGGCCCAGATCGGAGGGTTAGGGGGTAGAATAGAGGGATTAGACAATAGATTAGGGGAAATGCAAAAGGGGTTAGAGGGGTTAGAAAACAGTATGGAAGGCAAATTGAGGGACATGAGGGACCAAGCGGAAAGGGAAGTTAAACAAATGGGGCAGCAGATAGAGGGGGTCAGAATGGGGGTAGAAACTAAACTGGATGCTCACAGGGAGGAAATGGAGCAGATGAGGGTGGCATCTGGGCAGGAGATGCAAGTGATGGGAGAAGAGATCAGAAGAGGGGTGAGTGAGGAGGTCGGAGGAGTGCGCGAGGAGGTGAGGCACTGTAAGGAGTGCATGGAGAAGGAGGTGAGAAAGGGGACTGTAAAATTGCAAGGGGGTATAGAGGAGTTGACGCTGGGAGTAGAACAACTGACGGTGGGACAAAAGGAGTTGGGGGACCAGGTAAAGAAGAACACAGCGGTAATAGAGGGTTTAAAATCGACACAGAAGGAGATGAAAAAGGACGTAGGGGTAATTAAAAAAGAGTGTCAGACGGTACATGAGGACCTGACGAGGAAAATGAACAAGGTGGTAGAGGTGATGGAGGTTAAAGAGCGGGAGGTGTGGGAGCACATAGAAAAAAATAAAGTGGAGTTAGAGGAAGAACTTAAAGGGGCGCACGAGGAGATGAAGGAGGTGAAACAGAAATTAGAGGAAGTGGAAGAAGGGGTGAGCGAAATTAAGAAGCGACGGAGAGAGGATAAGAAAGAGATAAAAGAGGAGGTAAAAGAATTGGTCCAAAGTCTGTGTTCGGATCGTGATGATGTGCTCATTAACCGGATGAGGGATTCGCAGGTGATGGAGGAGAAGCGAAGAGAAAGAGGACCCGGTGTAAGTGGTGACCAATATGGTCGTGCGTATGATGCGCCAGGTGATTTAATAAGCTTGGGGGTCGAGATAGACCCGGATGTTCGTGAGAGGCCAAGAGTGAGGTGTATGGCTGGTCCGGAGGGTATGGAACGAGAGGTGCGAGGTGTGGGTGAGCAAGGTTGTGGTGGTATGGAATGGGTAGCGGGTTGCGGAGGTGTGACCCATGCATCGACACCAACAGGGGTAGTTGTTGGAGGGACAGGGGAGGTATGAGAGCCCCTTGGGGGTAATGTACTGTGGGGGCCCGGCCGGTTCAGCCCCGCGCTGACCCCGCAAGGGGCGACGCATGGGGTCCGGCAGGCGGGCAACGACTCGCATACGAGGTGGTCCCACAAGGTCCCACTCGCGCCGTATGACGGCAAGAGTGATCTACGCGCGTACCTGGCGCAGTTTGACTGTGTGTGTAAGGGCAACGGTTGGGGTGAGGACGAAGGTGGAGTACACCTGGTGGCCGCATTGCGCGGCGCGGCGGCGGAGGTGCTGACAGCATTACCAGCGGGTGCTCTCACCCTGCCAGCCCTCCGCGACGCCCTAATTAATCGATTCGGCATTGAACAGCAGAGCGAGCTTGTTAAAGCTCAGCTCGCGCTGCGAAAACGCAAGCCCCAGGAAGCCATCGGGGAACTTGCCCACGACATTCGCCGCGCAGTGGGGATCGCACATGCTAGCATGGCAGCGGATTCCCGGGAAAGCCTGGCGCTGGACCATTTTATCCAGGCCCTCCCGGATATTGAGCTCCGGCAACAGCTCGCCATGTGGCGCCCGCAGACTCTGAGCCAGGTGGCTGACGCTGCGGCCCGTTGGGAAGCAGCGAGGCCCCTGGCCCGGGGGGGCGAGCGTCTCGCAATGGCGGTCCGCCAGGTGGGACCCCCGATGGAGGGCGGACCCCTTAGGGGGCCCGCCCCCGACGTGAGTCCTGACCTGGCGGGCATGGTCCGGAGGCTGGTGGACCAGCGCCTGGCGGGACCTGGACCATGGCAGGCGGCCCCGGAGGTGGCCCGCGGTGGACCACGAGCGGGTAATCCAATTCGGACCTACAGGGGGGGAAATTTGGAATTCCGGAGACAAGCACCTTATCAGGTGAGGTGCTATACTTGCAACCGTCTGGGTCACCTGGCGCGGCACTGTCGAGCCACGCGCCGGGATGATCCCCGGCGGTTGAGGTCCTCAACTCCGCCCAGGGGGGAGCGGGTTAGCCGACCCCAGACACCCCCCCGCCAGACCCCGGGAAACTAGAAGGTGTCGGGCATGTAGGGCGGTGTTCGGCAGAAGAGGATGGAGGAGAGCCCTCATTGACGCGACAGGTCATTTATTGTGGCCAAATTGGAACCGGTAGCCTGACAATCAGATGCAAAATTGCCGGCGTGGGGGTAGACGCCGTAGTGGACACAGGAGCTAGCGCCACGATCATCAGCCCTGTGGTCCTTGATTCGAGCGCAGGTGGCTGGGATAAGATCCAGCGCCTGCAAAATTATAGTTTGCAACTTGCTACCGGGGTAACGGCCCCGATCATAGGGCGTGGTTCTGTGACCCTCAAGTTAGGGTCGGTAAGGAGGGAGATAGATGTTTGGGTGGCGGAGGTGTGCGACCCATGTTTAATAGGGTTGGATTTGTTGACTGCCAGCGGTTGTAAAATCGACTTGTGCCGGGGGATCCTGCAGGTGGGAGTAAAAGAGCTGCCGTTAGGGGGAGTGAGCACGGCCGAGAGAGCGGAGCTGGAGGCTTCCGAGGCCGTGACCATCCCCCCAAGGGCCGAGGCGATAGTGCCGGCCCGGTGGGCAGCTCGCCCAACGTGGCAGGAGTCCTGCGGCCTGGTCGAACCGGTGGCAGCGCAGTCCATACCGGGTTTAATCGTGGGCCGCACCCTTGTAAAAACGGACGGACCGGTAGTGGCCGTCCGAGTAATAAATATGAGTACAGAACCACGCACTATAGTAAGGGGCACGAGGGTAGCTGGCTGCACCCCAGTTGAGGAAGTCGCGACAGTGAGGGGCGAGAACGTCCAGCCGAGCCGACCCCGGGGGGAGCCTTCAATAAGAAGTAGGAATTGGCCCGATCCCATTTGCGAGATGGTAAATCGTAGTAGCGTAGAGTTGGGAGGTACCCAGAGGGAGGCCTTACACAAACTGGTTGGGTCCCATTTGGACCTCTTCTCCCTGTCCACCGAGGATATTAGACGTACGGGCCTGGTGAAACATCAGATCCACACCGGTGAGGCCCGGCCTATTCGTCAGGCCGCCCGACGGCTCCCTTGGAGCAAGAGGGCGGAAGCTGACGAGCAGGTTGAAAAAATGCTCGACGCAGGCGTGATCGAGCCCTCGGGAAGTCCTTGGATGTCACCTGTTGTGCTGGTCAAAAAGAAGGATGGGACCACGCGGTTCTGCGTGGACTATCGCCAGCTAAACAACGTGACACTCAAGGACTCATATCCCCTGCCAAGGATTGATGACACCCTCGATGCCGTTGCGGGCTCAAATTGGTTCTCGACTTTGGACCTCAAGAGTGGGTATTGGCAGGTGGAAATGGATAGGGCAGGGAAGGAGAAAACGGCATTTTCCACAGGTAAGGGACTGTATCAGTTTACTGTGATGCCGTTTGGTTTGTGTAACGCCCCCGCCACCTTTGAAAGATTGATGGAACATGTACTAGGCGGCATGCCATGGCAATCATGCCTGGTGTACCTGGATGACGTCCTAGTACATGCCAAAACGTTCCCTCAGGCAGTAGCTAATTTGGACCAGGTGTTCGGGTGCCTCAGACAGGCAGGGTTGAAGCTGAACCCGAGTAAGTGCACTTTGTTTGCAAGAGAGGTGGCCTATCTAGGTCACGTGATCGGCCGCGAGGGGGTAAAAACGGACCCAGACAAAATTAAAGCGGTAGAGGAGTGGCCCGCACCACGTACCATCAAAGAGGTGCGGGGATTTTTGGGACTCTGCTCCTACTACCGGCGCTTTGTGGCGAAATTTGCGGAGTTGGCCCGTCCCCTCCACCGGCTTACGGAGAAGGGGACGCGATTTAATTGGACACGGGAGTGCCACGAGGCCTTCCAAAAATTGAAGGGGTGTCTGACATCCGCACCCCTTCTAGCGTACCCCACTAGCAACGGGGCATTTACCCTGGACACGGATGCGAGCCAGGAAGGATTGGGCGCAGTTTTGTCTCAGACAAAGGAGGGCGTGGAGAGAGTGATTGGTTATTATAGTCGGGCCTTAAGTAGGCCCGAGCGAAATTATTGCGTCACTCGCAAAGAGTTATTGGCTATGCTGGCTGCCATGAACCATTTCCACCTGTACTTGTACGGGCGGAAATTTTTGGTTAGAACTGACCATTCCTCCTTGCAATGGCTCCTTCGGTTCAAGGAACCAGAGGGCCAAATTGCAAGGTGGTTGGAAAAGTTGCAGCAGTACGATTTTGATGTGGCCCATAGGGCCGGGAAGGCCCATGGTAATGCGGACGCACTCTCTCGGCGTCCTTGTCTGGGGGAAAACTGCAAATTTTGTGCGAGACACGAGGAGAGGGAACAATTGGGCGATTCGGACCCGACCCTCGTTGACCGGGCAACCCGGGTGAGAGGGCCAATTTTGCCACTAACCGCAGATGAGGAATTCGGAACTTTGGCATGGAGCACGGCCCAGCAGGAGGATCCTGTCCTGGGGCCAGTGTTCAATTGGGTCAAATTGGGGCAAAGACCAAAGGGGGAAGAGGTCACCCCCCTCGGGGCGCAAACAAAGGCATATTGGGCTCAGTGGAAAACCCTGGAATTGAAGGATAACATCTTGTATCGCAAGTGGGTGGAGGTTCCCTCTGATAAAACTTCCTGGCTGGTGGTAGTCCCAAATAAATTTAAGACCGATATATTGCAACAGGTGCATGGTACCCGCCCCGGCGGCCATTTGGGCAGGACAAAGACGACATCGCAGGTACGCCGGAGGTTTTATTGGGTGAATATGGGGCGCGACATACAGGACTGGTGTCGGAGATGCGACGCCTGTACTGCCAAAAAGGGACCAGCACGGAGGATGAGGGCCCCCCTTCAATTACACCAGGTGGGGGCCCCCCTAGAGCGGGTGGCCATGGATATCCTAGGCCCACTACCCCGCACCCGCCTAGGTAATAAGTACATCCTCGTTGTGATGGACTACTTCACCAAGTGGCCGGAGGCCTACGCCCTCCCCAACCAAGAAGCAGGGGTGGTAGCACAGGCCTTCGTGGAAGGATTTGTGTGCCGGCATGGGATTCCACAGGAGTTGCACACCGACCAGGGACGAAATTTTGAGAGCAAATTGCTAAAAGATGTGTGCAGTCTCCTGTCAATTCGGAAAACCAGAACAACGCCTTTAAGACCTCAATCTGACGGGATGGTGGAAAGATTCAACCGAACTTTAATCCAACAACTGGCACTGTTCACCGCCACCCGTCAGGATGACTGGGACGAACATCTCCCTTATTTGCTCATGGCCTACCGAACCAGCCAGCACGGGGCCACCGCATGCAGTCCAGCGTTGCTTATGTATGGGCGGGAGTTACGGGCTCCCGCCGACTTGCTATGCGGTCCCGTGCCAGACACAGTGGTTAACCCGCCGAGGGAGGGGTACGCACGTCACCTAGAGGAAGGCATGGAGCTAGTCCATGCCTTCGCCCGCCGCCAACTCCATCTGGCGGGGGAAAAGATGAAGCGCAGGTACGACGACCGGAGCCAGGGGAGTCAATACGCTCCGGAAATGAAGATTTGGTTCTTTAATCCCCGGAGGCGGAAGGGAAGGTGCCCAAAACTCACCTCCCCCTGGCAAGGCCCAGGAGTCGTCCTGTCGCAAATCTGTGACGTGGTCATTAAGATCAAAATGGGGCCACGAGCCCTCCCTCGGATCGTCCACGCCGACCGGATAAGGCCTTACACCGGCAAGCAGGCGCCCCCGTGGATTGCCTCGGCTTTAGATGCCGAGGCGGGACCCAGTACCTCTGAATAAGGGGGGCTTATTAGTGCCAGAGGACTGGGGTATTGATGAGCGATGGGCCCGGTGGGTAAGGGTGGCATCCCGGCCACCCTTCCCAGAGTGGGGCAAAGGAGCTATAGCTTATGGGGTGTATGGCAGTGAAAACTAGCCCGGGTGGGTTAGGATATTGATAGGGCCCTACAAATGACATTAGGTAACGTTAAGTTTAGATAGTGACTGATACCTGTAGTGGGGACGCAGGTAGTTTAGTGTGGTTGATAATGACGTGGGAGCGCAATAGTTTAAAGGGGCGACTGGGAAGCGCAAGTTTCAGAGGGGAGTAGTTAGATGAGATGATGCTGTGTGAGAGCTGGACAGGTGTGTGGAGCAGTGTGTGAGTAGTGAGTGTTGTGGATCAGCGCGAATGCGCTTGGGGAGAGAAGGGTGCAGGTGGCACCAGGTGTGAGAGCACAGGTGTGCAAGTAAAGGTGTGTGGAATACATGGAGTAAGTGGTACGGAGTGGTGTGCATGGTGCGAAGGTGTGGATGGGGGAAGAGTGGACCCCTTTCACGAGTACCCGGGGCGGGTAGTGTAAGTGTTAGGTAGAGGGTATAGGTAAATTGTGGTTGGATATTGGCATTTGTGGTGCGGTTGCAGAATGGTATTGTGGATGGGTGCATTAGTGTTGTGGAAATGGCTGGGCGTGTAGCCTGTTAGTGTGTGTAGTTGGTTGGGCACTCCACCACTGTGAGGATGTCGGCCAGGTGAGGCCGCAGGTGGGCTCTGGGAGCCGTTAGTGTCAGTGGGGCCCGAGGATCCGGAGGACGGACCCGGGTAGCCCAGTGCCAGAGAGGGCACCGAGTGGGGAGAGCGCCAGAGGGCCTTCCCCAGGTAGTTAGGTTAGGGTAACGAGCAGGTAAGCTCGGAGGCAACTGCAGTGGTGGAGGTGTGCAGGTGGGTAGACCGGCTAGGAGAGCTACACGTCGCAGCCCAGAAATTGTGCGAGGGCACCGAGAGATGAATCGGGGGAGTGAGACCCCAAATTGAGAGGCACCACAGTTTGGTCAATGGGAATTGGTTTTTAGAACCCATAGTGTAAGTTGGCCAATGGATTGGCAGGGAAAGACCCCGGGTAGTGTAAAGTGTGTTAATGTCATTTAGGAAATAGTTAGGATTGATGAACCTGTCGCACCATACGCAGCCACTTACCTGTGGTGATGATGACTCCACACCTGTGTTTCTTTCTTTTGTGTTGCAGGAAATGAGAATTGCTGTTGGATTTGTGAGACGCATCACGACGTGGATGAGACATTGGGGTGATTCCATCTCTCCCTCCCTAGGAGGGACTGATGATGAATTGGTGATGGCAAATTTTGATGTTGAATTGGAGATGGCAAATTGTGATGAGAGTTGGAAATGGCAAATTTGATTGGTTAGGGGGGAGAGAAGACGAATTTGGTTTATGGGAGGAACGGGGAAGACAGTAGGGACGTTTGTTGATTTGTAAAGTAGATGTTTATGGGTAGTGTTGTGTTTTGTGGATACAGTAAGGGGTAAGGGAGGGGCAATGTAGGTTACCTGGTGGGGGGGGGGGGGCGTACGGTAGGAACGTACCTGTCTCACCTGGTTCCCATGTGCCCCCAGTGTGCATTACCTTATGTTGCGTGCACTTTTGCGCCCTTACCACCTTACTCACTTGTCTTCTTCTTTTGTCTCCCACCTCCGAGGATCTGGCTTTGGGGCAGAGAGAGAGGAGAGAGAGGTGCTGGCTCCGCAGTTGTGGGCCTGCACTTTCGCTGCTTGCTGCCGGGATCGATACACCATATGGACCGCAATTTTTGTGGCCGCCCACCATGGACCGCAGTTCTCTTGCGGGCAAGCACCACCCGTGGATGGACCTATTGGTCAACGTGGCACCTATGCCATACAGGTGAACCACTAATAGTTGGCCCCCTGACGGCCACAATTTAGAAATGGACGCGGTTGGCGCCTTTCTTTATTTTTAAAGAAGCCAGAAGGCCAAGTGCTTCAGGAAGGCAAGACCAGCGGCAGAACATCGGCCGGCTGCGACACCACCGGTGACTATAAACACTTTATTGGTGCACCGGATGGTGCTGACTGTACATGATGGGGTGGTGCTTTTGGTGCTTGGAAGGGGTGCTCTGCACATTATTAAAGGCCGTAGGGCCACAGAGCACTCGTGGGTTGGTGTATCGATGCTGGCATGCGTGCTCTCTCTATGCATAACATCTGCATGTGTTCCTCCAAAAACAGGTCCTGGATCGTAGTGTAAATATCAGCATAGTCTTGTGTAAATAATGCTCCCTACCGGCTGTATGTTTAGTTTGAGGATTCTTTCCGCGATTCGGTTATCCTGTGGGTGTGTTTCTGTGAGGAGAAGGGTGCAACGTCGCAGGGGGACATATTTACTCATTTGTAAACATCTGTAAAACTGTCGCACTCAGGGTAGGGTTAATAGTAGAGGGAACTACATCTGAGTGCCACACTAACGTAGGTAAAGATTTATCGGGTCGGGACGCCCCGAGGTAGAGAAGGGTGCAATGTTGCGGATATGGGATTTGGCCTCCATCCATATCCGCTTGTAAATATTCCCCTATTTCCCCAATACTCCCCAACTATCCCCAATCCCCCATTCCCTAGTCCCATTGTCTGTAAACAACACTCTGTAGCCCCGACCTTCCCCTTTTTCCCCCATTAAATGTCGTGCCCAGGTTCACCGCATCTCACGTAGACAACTATAAGACATCTTGCTAGTTATTCTTAGTCTATGTCAGTTAAGGACTCGTTTCCATTAATTCTGACTCTTCGTTGCACCAGAATGTGATTGTATGGCACCAGTAGTGAGTTTAGGACCTCCCAATACCTCCCCGCATCTCTTCCTCATGGAACTACAACAACAACAACAACTACAACAACAGAGGGGGGCGGCGCGGCGTGGCGCGGGGAGTGTGCGTCCTCACTCCGGCTTGGTTAGCCGCCATTGACCATGTGCTCCGACGGGGTTACCACACAGGGGCTGACTGTCAGCTCCTCGTCAAGGGCGGAGCTCGGTAACCCCCCGCACCCAATAAGAAGCGGCGGACCGATTCCATCTGGGGCGGAGCTAACGAGCCGAGGGCGTGTCACTCCCCGCTGGATATACGCAGCCACTTACCGGAGGTGACGTCAGATGCGCCCCCAGCTTGGAGAAAGAACGTCACCTCCTAGCGCTGAGAGATACCTCCCGCATCTCTGGACCGGACCGGGTCGATTCTGCCCCTGAGCCAAGGTGCACCTTGAGCCATCGACGACCTGCCCTCCCCTGCCATCAATCCCTGTGTGAGTCAGTCTTGTCCCGTTTATCTGTGGTCTGTCGGGGCTAAGATAAGACCGTATTTAAGTGCCCACCTTTCTATGCTGTACCTCTTGTCCGTGTAATCTAAACGTTCTGCAAACCAATATTATAACCTCCTCCGGAGGTCTTGAGAACTGTACCCCTGGTGTCGTGTCATTTAACCTAGCCGTTGTGTCCTTTCCTTCATTGATTTAGCATAGCGCGATTCGGCCAACGTTCGAGTATACTCGGGTAAACTGTGCGAACACGGCGGCCATTCCGCTCGGCCCAGCATAACATCTCAATAAGTCGTGTCCCATATATATATATATATATATATTTTTTTTTTAATTTTTTATACATTTATATATACTAGGGCATGCCCGTACTATATATAAGCTAGGACGTGCCCGTACGTGGGTGCCCGTTCCTTGCCAAAAAAAAAAAAAAAAAAAAATTTGTGTAGGGGTGTGTGTGTGTAAACATCCTAGGGCGTGCCCGTACGTGGGTGCAAAAAATCATGCGTGCAAACAACAACAACAAAAAAAAACTTTGAAACCACGTGGCAGTAACGACCACAGAACCCCCCCCCCCCCCTCTATTTACATGAATGGTTTGGTCCATTCGCAACGACCACAGAACCCCCCCCCCCTCTATTTACATGCAATGGTTTGGTCCATTCGCAACGCCAAAGCGAACGGCGAACGGCTAAATCGCCATAGCTCGGTAAGTACTTGTCCGATTAATTTCAAACCTTGAAAAGGCACATCCTCGGGTCCCCAGCAATATACCTGGCAAGTTTCAAGTATATCGGACCGGTAGTTGTCGAGAAATCGTTGTCGCATACATACACACACACATACACACAGAGATTACTGGAATTATAGATAGATATATATATATATATATGTGTTTATACAATATATATATATATATATATATATATATATATATATATATATATATATATAGATAGATATATATATATATATATGTATATATATATATATATATATATATATATATATATATATATATATATATATATACACACACTACATGACCAAAAGTATGTGGACACCCGAACATCACACATCTCATTCCAAATGGGCATTAATATGGAGTTGGTCCCCCCTTATGCTGCTATAACATTCTCCACTCTTCTGGGAAGGCTTTCCAAGCGGCTGAGCTGTTGTTGCTCCTAAACGTTTCCACTTCACAATAACAGCACTTACAGTTGACCGGGGCCGCTCTAATAGGGCAGAAATTTGACGAACTGACTTGTTGGAAAGATGGCATCCTATGATGGTGCCACGTTGAAAGTCACTGAGCTCTCCAGTATGGCCCATTATACTGCCAATGTTTGTCTATGGAGATTGCATGGCTGTGTGCTTGAATATATATACCTGTCAGCAATGGGTGTGGGTGAAACAGACGAATTCACGAATTCGAAGGGGTGTCCGCATACTTTTGGTCATGTAGTCTATATACAGTGCATTCAGAAAGTATTCAGACACCTTCACTTTTTTCACATTTTGTTATGTTGCAGCCTGATGCTGAAATCGTTGAAATTCATTTTTCTCCTCATCAATCTACACTCAATACCCCATAATGACAAAGAGAAAGCAGGATTTTCGAAAGTTTTGCAAATTTATTAAAAAGAAAAAACTGAAATATCACATTGACATAAGTATTCAGATCCTTTGCTATGACACTTGAAATTTAGCTCAGGTGCCTCCCACCTTTATTGGAGTCCACCTGTGGTAAATTCAATTGTTTGGACATGATTTGGAAAGGCAAACACCTGTCTATATAAGGTCTCACAGCTGACAATGCATATCAGAGCAAAAATCAAGCCATGAGGTCGAAGGAACTGCCTGCAGAGCTCAGAGACAAGATTGTGTCGAGGCACAGATGTGGGGAAGCCTACAAAAAAAATTTCTGCTGCATCGAAGGTTCCCAAGAGCACAGTGGCCTCCATAATTCTTAAATAGAAGAAGTTTGGAACAACCAAGACTCTTCCTAGAGCTTGCCGCCCGGCCAAACTGAGCAATTGGGGGAGAAGGGCCTTGGTAATAGAGGTGACCAAGAACCCGATGGTCACTCTGGCTGAGCTCCAGAGATCCTGTGTGGAGATGGGAGAAACTTCCAGAAGGACAACCATCACAGCAACACTCCACCGATCTGGGCTTTATGGCAGAGTGGCCAGACGGCAGCCTCTCCTCAGTGAAAGACACATGAAAGCCCGCTTGGAGTTTGCAAAAAAGCAAATAAAGGACTCTCAGACTGTGAGAAACAAGATTCTGTGGTCTGATGAAACCAAGATTGAACTGTTCGGCCTCAAATCTAAGCGTCATGTCTGGAGGAAACCAGGCACCGCTCATCACCTGCCCAATACCATCCCAACGGTGAAGCATGGTGGTGGCAGCATCATGCTGTGGGGGTGTTTTTCAGCAGCAGGGACTGGGGAACTGGTCAGAGTTGAGGGAACAATAAACGGAGCAAAGTACAGAGATATCCTTAATGAAAACCTGAAACGGAGCACTCAGGACCTCAGACTGGGCCGAAGGTTCACCCTTCCAACAGGACAATGACCCAAAGCACACAGCCAAGACAAAGCAGGAGTGGCTTCGGGACAACTCTGTGAAGGTCCTTGAGTGGCCCAGCCAGAGCCCTGACTTGAACCCAATCCAACATCTCTGGAGAGACCTGAAAATGGCTGTCCACCGTCGGTCCCTATCCAACCTGACAGAGCTTGAGAGGATGTGCAGAGAAGAATGGCAGAAAATCCCCAAATCTAGGTGTGCAAAGCTTGCCGCATCATACCCAAGAAGACTCGAGGCTGTCATCGCTGCCAAATGTGCTTAAAACTAAGTACTGAGTTCAGGGTCTGAATACTTATGTCAATGTGATATTTCAGTTTTTTCTTTTTAATAAATTTGCAAAACTTTCTAAAATCCTGTTTTCTCTTTGTCATTATGGGGTATTGAGTGTAGATTGATGAGGGAAAAAATGAATTTAAACGATTTCAGCATAAGGCTGCAACATAACAAAATGTGAAAAAAGTGAAGGGGTCTGAATACTTTCTGAATGCACTGTATGTATATATATATATATATATATATATATATATATATATATATATATATTAAAACCGATTTGTCCAACAGTATTTGTAGAATGTCAACAAAAGCCACATCACTGTTCATATCGGTAAATATTATTCCTTGGGCAAACTGGAAAATTTGAAAATTGGAAAACTTGGAAAAACAATATAGCCTATTTTACTTCCAGGGGTCGGTCCCAGGAATACCCACCCAAAATATCGTTGCAATCGGTTGAGCCGTTTTTGCGGTACCTTCGAATGGACAGACGGACATTTGGTGAATTATAGTAAGATACAGTCACGTGAAAAAGTAAGTACACCCCATGAAATGTTTTGACTTTTTCAACATATTTCAACATACAGCTATTTGATCTTCATTTCAACAATATTGATAGATAAAGGTGATATAATATAATAAATATCATGAAACATTTACATTTTGTAGTCCATTATATAATTTAAATAAACATAAATGCAAATTTCGCATGTGGAAAAAGTAAGTACACCCTTGGCTCTAATAGGTGGTATTGCCCCCTTTGGCAGAAACAACCTCAATCAGGCGTTTCTTATAACCGTCTACCAGTCTCTGACATCGACTGGGAGAAATTTTTGCCCACTCCTCCATGCAGAATTCTTTCAGCTGTGCGATGTTTGAGGGGTTTCTTGCATGCACAGCTCGTTTCAAATCTCCCCACAACATCTTGATGGGATTTAGATCCGGGCTTTATCTTGGCCATTCCAGAATCCTCCATTTCTTTCTTTTCAGCCATTCCTTGGTGGATTTACAGGTATGTTTAGGGTCATTGTCATGTTGCAAGGTCCACCTTTGGTTGAGCTTCAACTTTCCGACAGATGGCCTCACATTATCCTCAAGCACCCTCTGGTACAATGAAGAATTCATAGTGGATTATATGATGGTGAGCTGCCCAGGCCCTGATGCAGCAAAGCTGCCCCAAACCATAATATTTCCACCACCATGCTTTACAGTTGGTATCAGGTTCTTGTGGTCAAATGCTGTCTTTGTTTTTCGCCAAACATGTCTTCTGGTACTGTGGCCAAATAGCTCTACCTTTGACTCATCTGTCCAGAGCACATTGTTCCAGAAGTGCTGGTCTTTGCCGAGGTGTTCATTGGCAAACTTTAGTCTTGCCCTGATGTTCTTTCTGGACAGCAAAGGTTTCCTCCTGGCACACCTCCCATGTAGATCAAATTTGTGCAGCCTCTTTCTAATGGTAGACTCGTGCACTTAAACATCAACAGTGGCAAGAGCTACCTGTAGGTCCCGTGATGACATTCTGGGGTTATGAGACACTTATTTTAGCATCTTGCGGTCTGCTCTCGGGCTGAACTTGCTGGGGCGGCCTGGCCTGAACAAGTTGGCAGTTGTTTGGAATCTTCTCCACTTGTAGATGATCTTCCGGACAGTCGAATGATTGATTTCAAATTGTTTGGAGATCTTTTTAAATCCCTTCCCAGACTCGTAGGCATCTATAACTTTCTTTCTGAAGGCCTCAGAGAGCTCTTTTGATCTAGGCATAGTGACGCCGCACAGTTCAACAACAAAGAGCAAACCAAACTAAATGTCTGAGGTTTAAATAAGACAGGTTCCTCCAAGATCCTCTCTCACGATGTTCTAATCATTTGCACCTGAGCTGGTGCACCTGATTCTAATCTTAGGTATTTGAAGTAGTGATAAATGTAAGGGTGTACTTACTTTTTCCACATGCGAAATTTGCATTTATGTTTATTTAAATTATACAATGGACTACAAAATGTAAATGTTTCATGATATTTGTTATGTTATATCACCTTTATCTATCAATATTGTTGAAATGAGGATCAAATAGCTGTATGTTGAAATATGTTGAAAAAGTCAAAACTTTACATGAGGTGTACTTACTTTTTCACGTGACTGTACATATATATATATATATATATATATATATATATATATATATATATATATATATATATATATATATATATATATATATATATATATATATATATATATATATATATATTATGAGATATTTGTCTATCCATCTGTCTGTGTCGCCATTTTTCTTGGAGATGCCCAGAACTACGAAACTTTCAGAGGTTCATCAAAAAGTTCCGGGGAGTTTTTTAAGCAAAATAAATAATTTGAAACGCAGTATTTGAAAATAAAAAGTTGGATTTTTTGTTTCTGATCTCTCTATAGTGCCTTAGCCTTTGTGCCGATGTCAAAGGTAATATTAAATTAAATTATCCCAGACCACATTCCTTCGTGAATGTATGGAAGTATTTTTGGCCCCAACAAAAATGTGGAAAAAAAACTTATGATTTCTTCAAAATGTCAACAGGATTAGAAGGGTACCTGGCAACGCTGGGTACCCATACTCGTATATAATAAAGGAAAGGTGTAGATGTAGTAAAAAAGGAAATATAACGAAAAATAAGACAAAATAAAAAAGAACCGAAAAAGAATAATGGTCATTCATTCGTGTGCAGAAGGTTTCTGGTTCTATAATGTATGAGAGCACAGCTGTGCCACTGATTCTGTGCCCACTGAAGGTTAGGGCAGGAATTTGTAGAAGTCGACCAAGGTGCCGGCAATCCCTCACCTATGCCCTTTGCGAAAGACCCTGGGATTTTTGACATCTACCACCAGCTGACGCTATTAGCAGACGGGACATATCGGGTCCATCCGAGGGACGACACAGTTTGCGATACAACGAGCTGACTGCGAAAGTACCGATCGGACAGTTTATAGTCGGGTCGGGCATCGAACCCAGACTGGACAGCTCAAAGGTATATGTGGCTTACCTCTGAGATATCGTGCCAAACACCAAAAGAACCAAAAATAAGGTCAGCAGATATAAATGTGGTTTTTCTTGCATATCACAGGCTATATCGACAGATAATTAACCACTTCGATGAAAATGTGAATTTAAACAGACGAGGGCTTTAGCAAAATGAGTAATAAGTAATAACCTTCGGACGACCGTTCACTGAAAAATGTATCAAAATTTAAAAGTGATTTTGGGTATACTTGTACCCCCATTGGTTGTCCGAAGGGTACAACTAGGGAGTGATTTTCCTCTGGGCATTACCACGCTCCACTAATATCCTAAAGGATCACCGAGCCCAATGGTCATAGTACATCCGGAAAGGGCAGTGTTACGGAGTAGCCGCAAAAGGTCGTGCACATCCGCAAGAGGTTACACCAACAACTAGACTCGTGAGCCAATCAAAGTAGTTGATATAAGACTAATGAGACATCGAAGGGGTTTAGAGATGTTTCACGAGTGGGGGGAGCGGTGGGGGAGCAAAAGTGCAGCGATCCGGGAGAGCGAGAGGGTTTGTGGGAGAGCGAGTGTAACGGAGCTTTTTCAGCACCAAGGACAGCGCTGCGGACAGCACGGACAGCTCCGTACGAGCGTACGGGAGCACGGAGCCGAGAGTGCGGCGTACGTCGGTCCTCATTACCTCTTCGACGTTCCATCCAACTCTATCCGCACCCTGGCAGCTCGAATCGAACGGACCGAGTGAGCCGAGCGGAGCTCTCACCTGGCAGCGCGACCACCGCGCAGGTCGCCACGACGCACAGGCAGAGACGGAGGCGCGGCCGCGTCCGGCGCGCCATGGCTCGGCTGTCGCTGTAACCCTACCGGAGCCGTCGGGCGGTGGAAACACCCGGCGTGTGCGGGGAGGAGGAGTGGGGGAGGAGGCGGGAAATGCACAACGGATGAGGTGCTCGTTTCCCCGGGACACCGGCTCCACATGTACTCCAGCACCTCTCGCAATGGAATTAAAAACCGAAACGGCAGAACGCTTAATCCTTTTAAGATCGCAACCCGCTACCCCGTCACCCTACCCTTAAAAAGGCGGACAACACCTCTTACATCCCAGCACATCCCCTCCCTCCCTCTCTTTCACACTCGAACCTCTCCTCCTGAGCAGTCCGCCCTCCACCAGCACCTCCCCAACCAACTCCTTTAGCCATTCCCATTCCGCACTGAATAATCTCATCCCGTGTCAAACTTTAGCGAGGAGCTTCTTCATCAAATATTTAAATACGTAGCACGTGGTGGGGATCGGGAATTGAGAAAAAATGATATTGTGGAAACGAATGGTTCAGGTTTGGAAAGGAAGAGTGGCGAGAAAAAAGAGGTGGGGGCTTGGGATTTTATGGTTTAATAGGAGGATGTGGTGATGGCGTTCGCAGGATGGCCTGGAGGTACTAGGTACTATATACATGGAGGTACTATATACTATATACTATATACCTGGAGGTACTATATACTATATACCTGGAGGTACTATATACTTTCTACCTGGAGGTACTATATACTATATATACCTGGAGGTACGATGTACTATATTCCTGGAGGTACTATATACTATATACCTGAAGGTACGCACGCCTAAGCTGTCGAGCTTGGGTTCAAATCCCGACCCAACTATAAACTGCCATCCCGGTAATTCACTGGTAGGACGTGTTCCAGGCCATCCTACCAGTCTATTCTCCAGAAAGGTGAGAATAATTAAGTAGTGGTAGTAGTAGTAGTAGCGTGTTGTAGTTGGTAGTAGTACTAGTAGTAGTGCACAGTAGTATTAGACAATAGTAGTAGTAGTAGTAGAGCACAGTAGTAGTAGTAGTAGTAGTAGTGTACAGTAGTAGTAGTAGTAGTGCACAGTAATAGTAGACAATAGTAGTAGTAGTAGTAGGGCACAGTAGTAGTAGTAGTAGTAGTGCACAGTCGTAGTAGTAGTAGTGCACAGTAGTAGTAGTTGTAGTAGTAGTAGTAGTGCACAGTAGTAGTAGTAGTACACAGTAGTAGTAGTAGTAGTGCACGGTAGTAGTAGACAATAGTAGTAGTAGTAGTAATGCACAGTAGTAGTAGACAATAGTAGTCGTAGTAGTAGTGGTACACAGTAGTAGTAGAAGTAGTGCACGGTAGTAGTAGACAATGGTAGTAGTTGTGGTAGGGCACAGTAGTATTAGTCATAGTGCACAGAAGTAGAGGTAGTAGTACAAAGTAGTATTTGTAGTCGTACACAGTAGTAGTAGACAATAGTAGTAGTAGTGGTGGTAGTAGTACACAGTAGTAGTAGACAATAGTAGTAGTAATATTGCACAGTAGTAGTAGTAGTAGTAGCGCACAGCCGCAGTAGACAATAGTAGTAGTATTAGTCGGAGTGCACAGTAGTAGTAGACAATAGTAGTAGTAGTAGTGGTAGTAGTATACAGTAGTAGTAGTAGTAGTGCACAGTAGTAGTAGACAATAGTAGTAGTAGTGGTAGTAGTGCACAGTAGTAGTAGACAATAGTAGTAGTATTAGTAGTAGTACACAGTAGCAGTAGATAATAGTAGTAGTATTAATAGTAGTGCATGGTAGTAGTAGACAATAGTAGTAGTAATAGTGGTAGTGGTACACAGTAGTAGTAGTAGTAGTGCACAGTAGTAGTAGACAATAGTAGTAGTAGTGGTAGTAGTGCACAGTAGTATTAGACAATAGTAGTAGTAGTAGGGCACAGTAGTAGTAGTAGTAGTAGTAGTGTACAGTAGTAGTAGTAGTAGTGCACAGTAATAGTAGACAATAGTAGTAGTACTAGTAGTAGTGCACAGTAGTATTAGACAATAGTAGTAGTAGTAGTAGTAGTAGGGCACAGTAGTAGTAGTAGTAGTAGTAGTAGTGTACAGTAGTAGTAGTAGTAGTAGTGCACAGTAATAGTAGCCAATAGTAGTAGTAGTAGGGCACAGTAATAGTAGTAGTAGTAGTGCACAGTCGTAGTAGTAGTAGTAGTGCACAGTAGTAGTAGTTGTAGTAGTAGTAGTAGTAGTGCACAGTAGTAGTAGTAGTAGTACACAGTAGTAGTAGTAGTAGTAGTAGTAGTAGTGCACAGTAGTAGTAGACAATAGTAGTAGTAGTAGTAATGCACAGTAGTAGTAGACAATAGTAGTCGTAGTGGTAGTGGTGCACAGTAGTAGTAGTAGTAGTAGTAGTGCACAGTAGTAGTAGTAGTACTAGTAGCAGACAATAGTTGTAGTAGTAGTGGTAGTAGTAGTACACAGTAGTAGAAGTAGTACTAGTAGTAGTACACAGTAGTAGTAGTAGTAGTAGTGCACAGTAGTAGTAGACAATAGTAGTAGTAGTAGTAGTAGTGGTAGTAGTAGTACACAGTAGTAGACGTAGTACTAGTAGTAGTACACAGTAGTACTAGTAGTACTAGTAGTAGTGCACAGTAGTAGTAGACAATAGTAGTAGTAGTAGTAGTAGTAGTGGTAGTAGTACACGGTCGTAGTAGTAGTAGTATACAGTAGTAGTAGTAGTAGTAGTAGTGCACAGTAGTAGTAGACAATAGTAGTAGTTGTGGTAGGGCACAGTAGTATTAGTCATAGTGCACAGAAGTAGTGGTAGTAGTACAAAGTAGTATTTGTAGTCGTACACAGTCGTAGTAGACAATAGTAGTAGTAGTGGTGGTAGTAGTACACAGTAGTAGTAGACAATAGTAGTAGTAATATTGCACAGTAGTAGTAGTAGTAGTGCACAGTAGTATTAGACAATAGTAGTAGTATTAGTAGTAGCGCACAGTCGCAGTAGACAATAGTAGTAGTATTAGTCAGAGTGCACAGTAGTAGTAGACAACAGTAGTAGTAGTAGTGGTAGTAGTATACAGTAGTAGTAGTAGTGCACAGTAGTAGTAGACAATAGTAGTAGTAGTGGTAGTAGTGCACAGTAGTAGTAGACAATAGTAGTAGTATTAGTAGTAGTACACAGTAGCAGTAGCTAATAGTAGTAGTATTAATAGTAGTGCATGGTAGTAGACAATAGTAGTAGTAGTAGTGGTAGTGGTACACAGTAGTAGTAGTAGTGCACAGTAGTAGTAGACAATAGTAGTAGTAGTGGTAGTAGTGCACAGTAGTAGTAGACAATAGTAGTAGTAGTAGTAGTGGTAGTAATACACAGTGGTAGTAGTGCACAGTAGTAATAGTAGTAGTTGTAGTAGTAGTAGTAGTGGTAGTGCACAGTAGTAGTAGACAATAGTAGTAGTAGTAGTAGTAGTGGTAATAGTACACAGTAGTAGTAGTAGTGCACAGTCGTAGTAGACAATAGTAGTAGTAGAAGTGGTGGTAGTGCACAGTAGTAGTAGACAATAGTAGTAGAAGTAGTAGTAGTAGTAGTGCACACTAGTAGTAGCCAATAGTAGTAGTAGTAGTAGTAGTAGTAGTAGTAGTAGTAGTAGTAGTGGTAGTAGTAAAAAGTAGTATTAGTAGTAGTACACAGTAGTAGTTGACAATAGTAATAGTGGTGGTAGTACACAGTCGTATTAGTAATCGTGCGCAGTAGTAGTAGACAATAGTAGCAGGCAGTAGTAGCACTAGTACACAGTAGTAGTAGACAGTATTCGTAGTAGTAATAGTAGTAGTAGTAGTAGTAGTAGAACTACACAGTAGTAATAGACAGCAGTAGTAGACAGTAGTAGTAGTATTAGTAGTAGTAACAACCCAACTTCATCATCCCACCACCATGTTTCCGAGTGCCTCGGTGGTCCTTTTGTCCATCCACATACCTCACCAACGGCTCCCAACAGACTAGCTTTCATTGACATCCAACCACTTTCAAGCTCAACCACATCATCCTCGACCCTACTCAGCCTCTCTTTTAATGCCTCCCTCACTGTCACCTCTTTCAACCTCCACACCTTCATTCTCGGTTGGTACTTCACCCGCCGAGCTCTCCTCGCACCTTTCACCCTTATGTCGCAGACAACCAAGTGGTGCTGTGAAACAGCCTCCTCCCCCGGGATAGTAGTAGTTGTAGTAGTGGTCGTAGTAGGCAGTTGTAGTGGTGCTTTTGTTGGAAAGGTTACAGAGATTTGCGTTCAGAGCTCATGCAAGCTCAGGCAAACATATGTTCCCAGTTTAATGTCGCTCAATTCCTCATCTCTGCAAGTCCATGGTTTGAACTACAGTAGACAAGGTAGCGCATTTTGAAGCGAAAGCACTACCAAGACAGATAAGGAGAAGGTAAAAGAACACCAAAGATCACCAAACAAAAAAACCCACCAAATAACACCAAAAAAAAGAACGCCAAATAACACATTGAAACAAATAAGAGCAAAGTACGTTGCGGGGAAAAACTACAAAGTGCATCATTTATGGTCCAGGTTTCCTTAAACTTTTGAACAGTGTTACTATATTCTGCCGCCTTGTACTCCGAGATAGTAGTAGTAGTAGTAGTAGTAGTAGTAGTAGTAGTAGTAATAGTAGTAGTGGTAGTAGTAGTGGTGGTAACATTATTGCACAGCAGTAGTATAAAATAGCAGTAGTAGTAGTACACAGGAGTAGTCGACAGTAGTAGTAGTAATAGTAATACTACTAGTAGTAGTGCACGGTAGTAGTAGACAGTAGTAGTAGTAGACAGTAGTAGTAGTAGTAGTAGTAGTAGTAGTAGTAGTAGTAGTAGTAGTAGTAGTAGTAGTGGTATTAATAGCGGTAGTAACTTTATTGCACAGCAGTAGTGTACAATCGTAGTAGACAGTAGTAGTAGTAGTAGTAGTAGTAGTAGTCGTAGCAGTAGTAGTAGTAGTAGTAGTAGTAGTAGTAGTAGTACACGGTACTAGTAGTCAGTATTAGTAGTAGTAATACTACACAGTACTAATATACAGCAGTAGTAGTACTAACAGTAGTAGTAGTACTAATAGTAGTAGTAGTAGTAGTAGTCGTAGTAGTAGTAGTCGTCGTAGTAGTAGTAGTAGTCGTCGTAGTAGTAGTAGTAGTACCGTGTTTGTACATCTGCAAAATCAATGGGGTGTAAATGATATTTCATGACGGAACAAGAAGACAGAAGCAGGTGAGATGTGGATAACATAACAATGATAACATAACATACAATGCCCGACCTGACGAAATGGGGAGGAGATGAGGGCTAGCCACGAGCTTAGGATGAGAAATGTGTTAATTGGTATACATAACGAACATTTCCATAATAATTTTCCATTTCTCCTATTAAAACCCATCCGCATATTTCAAGGTACCCATTGCACGTTGATTAATATTAAACGACGGTCGCATTAAATATGAATTTGTCTGCGATATCTGGGAGTGCAAGGAATCAGATGGTCGCCATTACCTGTAAGATATATGTTGTTATCGTCATTACAACAGAGTGTTGTTCGTGTAATCTTACAAAAAGCCGGAGTGTGAATCGTTAACATTGTGTGCTCACATCCACAACTACCAACCACGACCAAACAACATTTTGAGGACGTTCGCCCAAAATTGACATTTCACATTTTCCTTTCTTGTTGATCATTTTGCATCAGTACCGTTACATGATATGTCCCCTGTATGACCGTGTATACATTGGCATTACATGAATGGATGTACCGGTACCTTGTATGACCTTGGGCAAAAGGGTAGAGATGGATTGCTTTTTAATGCATCACTGAGTCTCCACTGCTATATGATCTGTTTCCTTCACAAAGACCAATGAGGTAGAAAAATTCAGTTGCGTTGCTGGTTTAAAAATATAGTATTTCGTTCACTTTTAATGTCAGGCCATAAAAATGATATGACGTCAATCAACACCAAATATAAATTCTCGTAAGAAAATATCAGTTGATGGCTTTCTGTAGTTGCAAATTTTGGCGTTAAAAACAAATACAAATTTGTCATGGTAGACCACTTTTTAAGTTGTCTCTTTTACCTGTTAAGAAATCTAGGCTCATAGTGGGCCTAAAAGACAGAGGGTGGTACCTTAATCACTTATGAGACTGATAGAAGATCTAAAGAGAAGGAAGACGTCACACATGAGCGGATGGGAGGCAGAAAGGAAAGTGTGGGAGTGGGAGTGAGAGAGGTCAGGTTAGGTATGGGAGCATGTGGCTGGAGCAGTGCGTCGCCACGTCCACTTTCCACCACTACTCCAGAGGCCTCCGTCTGGCAATCACCCAGGGCAGATGCCCATCTTCATATCGCTCAACCTGCTGCAACCACGAGGCACGTGGTCGGATTGTTGGCCTCTTCACCTCACGAGGCTCCCTCACAGAGAGAATCTTGTGAGCAGCATCAGTGTCAGGAAAACAAACCATATTGTTACGTGGTCCCCTCGGTGAATACCTGGTCTCGGTGACCCCCGGACCGTGAGAGGAACTTCGCCAGAAAGTTGTATTATATATGCGCTTTCGCCACGCAATCCATATGAATTCCACCCAAGAGAAAACTGATGTTCAAGGATATATTTCAATGGTAATGATACCATACAATTTCAATGATACAACCACGGAGATTTTCCCCGAGCAATCAACAACAAACAACCATCAACAATTCCCAATCCACAATCAATTCCCTATATGATTAAGATGGCCATCTTATATATGTGTGTCCCCTTTTGGTACTCACGACCCCCTTTTGGTCTCTGCCCCTCACAATGTCTCTGGGCCCCTCCTGACCAAGATGATGGTCGGCGTCGCCGCACTCGGGCGGTTGAACGAACCCCGGGTGGACGTGTTTCCACCGGGCAGGTATCGTATCAGGCACCCCGGCTGCAGCCCCTCGTGGCCACGCGAAGCGGGTACGGTAAAGCAAGCCCAAAAGCCCCACGCCGCTTGCAACGCGTGTTAGGCCCCAACGTGCGACCCGTACGCGTCTTTTTAGACGGTGCCGCGAACGGTGCCAGACGCGGGGTCGATGCACGGCCCCACGTCAACTTGACGTCTCCGCCGGGTAGGTACACGTCCCGGTAACTCCTCTCGCCAGACGGGCTTCGGAACGCCGCTTTTCCACGCGGCGCAAGGTCGATCCCACCTTTCGTCGGAGCGGGGCGAGGAAGAAGAATACTCATCGCTTTTCTTCCTCGTGTCTTTTCTTCTTCCGTTTCCGGTCACTTCCGTTTCCGGACACTTTTTCAGAAGGGCTCCTGACCCTCCAACCACAACAACCCTTAATCTACTACACATGGATAAGCAAAGACCTGAATGGTAATTCACATACATTCACATAAATGTAACACTCCCCCCCTTCAAGAAAGAAAGTTTGAACCCAGCGAAAACTTTCTTTGCCGGCCAATTTGGAGAAACAAACCAGATAACTCAACCCCCCCACATTATCAGTTCCCCCCGGGCACAGTTATCACTTAAAAATAAAGCAACCAAAATTTCACCACAACCCCTCCAGATTACTCACTCTGGACTAAGCACCAGCAACGACATTGTCCCTGCCAAATCAAACTCCCTCTCATGACCCTCTGACTTTGACCGTCAGTTTCTTGTGAATGAAGGTTAAGGGGTTGATCAAAGATCCAAAGTTAAGCAACTCGATAGCACTTTTTTCCGGGAGGCCAAGCCGAGTATTCACTACATGGATGCCTTTAGGAACGTGGAGTTCACGGTTAGTCCGTGCATGAAAGTTCACTACATGGACGCCTTTAGGAACGGCGTTCACGGTTAATCCGTGTAGGAATCTTGGCTCGGCGGCTCCGCCGCATTCAGTGCTTCAACTTCTCAGAACTTCCCTAATAATTATGGTGGGATCACTTGTCCCTGTAGTCCCATGAATAGCGGTCTCCTTCTCGGCCACTACTTTGCCAATCCTTCCTTCGGGAGCTGCCGTAACTCAGGGAGCCTCCATAATAATATTGATTGCGGCCACCACCAAAACTACCGTCCAGTTGTCCTCTCCTGTAGACCTCTCGACGCCTACGAAATGCCTTCCCTACTGTTATGGTCCGACCCTCCAAATCCTTGCCATTCCAATTCTTCTCTGCCTCTCTGGCGTCTTTTGTGCTGGCAAACGTGACAAAGCCGAACCCTCTTGACTGTTGCGTTTCCCAGTCTCTTACCAACCGCACTTCCACCAGCGGCCCATATCTGTTGAAGACAGAGGTCAGAACTTCTTCCTCTGTTTTGAAGTTCAGTCCCCCTACAAATAACTTGGCACTTTTGTCGCCATCCCGAGCTGGTGTGGTGTTATTTTCCCTGCTGGGCTCTTTACCAACCCTCAGGTTACCATAAACTTGACCCCCGGCCAAATCATTCCCGATAACCACAGATACACCCTCTACAGGAAGCGTGGCTTGTAAACCGACGGTGACCGGTCCTGACACCAAATCGGACTCCAAATGGATGACATGAAGTGGAGCACTAACACCGCCCCCGATCCCCTGTAAACGAACACTATCCCCCGTTGCCGTCTCCTCGGACCATGGCAAAATGCCTTCAAGCATTAAAGATTGATGTGCCCCTGTGTCCCTCAATATCCTAACCGGTTTCCGGTTAGTCGAGGCTCCATCCCGTGACACAAACCCCTCTGAAATAAATGGTTGGTAACCCTTTTGATGGCGATTTCTCACAATGGCCATTGCATTTGGAGTCGTAATAGTCGGACTCCGCTCTGGGTCTTCCCTTTTCATGCGGTAACAACTGGACATCAAGTGTCCAGGTTTCTTGCAAAAAGCGCAAGTAGGCCCGGAGGAAAAACTCGTGGTCTGCCTCGGGCCCCCCGAACTATAAGTTTGTCTTGGGCCCGCATCCCTCTGATTTCGAACAGGTGGGGTATCCGCGTTGTCCCCATAATCCTCTCGAGGCCGCCGCCATGTATGGTCGTTCTCCGCACCTGCTGTTCCCCACCTCCCCTGCGGAGATCTAGGCGAGGAGTTAGGTTCGTGGACCCCTATTCGGTGGGTTAAGGCATAATCATCTGCCATGGTGGCTGCGTCCCACAACTTTGGTACTTTCTTTTCCTGCAGGTACACTTTGATGTCCTCGTGGACACACTGCTGGAATTCCTCCACCAGGATCAAGTCACGCAATGTTTCGAAGTCTTTCCCGACTCCTTTTGACTCACACCACCGATCAAACATGTTTTCTTTCACTCTGGCAAATTCCACATGGGTCTCACTCTCCCTCTTCCTGGCATTCCTGAATTTTTGCCTGTAAGCTTCCGGAACCAACTCATAGGCTTTGAGGATGTGTTTCTTCAGTACCTCATAATCTGCACATTGGTCCATTGGTAGTGCCGAATAAATTTCCTGAGCTTTCCCCACCAGCACACTTTGCACGAGTATGGTCCAGGCCTCCTCCGGCCAATTTAATTGTCGAGCCACTTTCTCAAAGTGTGGAAAAAATTTCGCGACTTCCTTTTCACTGAACGGTGGAACCAGCCTCACATGTCTGCCCACATCCCAGGTTTTCTGGTTAGGTGTCGACCCCGTCAGCAAGGGTGGTGCCTCTCCCCGTTCTCTCATTAACTCCAGCTCCTTGAATTTGATTTCTTGCTGAAGCTCCATGTCACGTTCCTTTAATTCCCTTTCCGCTTTTCTCTCCTCTGCTTCGAGGTCCCTTGCAGCTCTCCTCTCCTCTGCTTTTCTACCTTCTAACCTTTCCTGGAGTTCTCGTTCCACTCTCCTTTCCTCTGCTTGTTTCTCTTCTCTCCTCGCTTCTGCTTTTCTTTCTTCTTCTTTTAACCTTTCCTGGAGTTCTCGTTCCACTCTCCTTTCCTCTGCTTGTTTCTCTTCTCTCCTCTCTTCTGCTTTCCTTTCCTCTTCTGATCTTTCCTTTTCTGCTTTCCTTTCTTCTTCTGCTCTTTCCTTTTCTGCTTTCCTTTCTTCTTCTTTGATCCGTTCCTGGCTCCGTAATTGCAACTCCAGTTTCCGGAGCTCAACGTCTTCTGGTTCTTCGGGTAGCCACTCCCAGGCTAACTCGTCCCATGTTCCTAATCCCACCATAGATTGTATCACCGTGGTCTGCAACTCTGCCTTCCTCAAATTAGTTCGGACCTCCAAGTTAAAATGTTTGGCCAATTTCAAGAGGTCCGACTTTAGTAACGCTCGGAACTGTGCCTCACTCGGTGTTACCGCAAAGTTCTGTGCCACAAACGCCATGGTGACTATCGTTAACACCTGTTAACCTTCACCCAAGACTTTACCCCAATTTCCCCAAAAATTTACCAATTAATACTTAATTAATAAATTTTTATTAATAAAAATATTATTTTATTATTTTATACAAATACACTTTTAGATCCCGGACGAGCCCCCAATTCTGTTACGTCGTCCCCTCGGTGAATACCTGGTCTCGGTGACCCCCGGACCGTGAGAGGAACTTCGCCAGAAAGTTGTATTATATATGCGCTTTCGCCACGCAATCCATATGAATTCCACCCAAGAGAAAACTGATGTTCAAGGATATATTTCAATGGTAATGATACCATACAATTTCAATGATACAACCACGGAGATTTTCCCCGAGCAATCAACAACAAACAACCATCAACAATTCCCAATCCACAATCAATTCCCTATATGATTAAGATGGCCATCTTATATATGTGTGTCCCCTTTTGGTACTCACGACCCCCTTTTGGTCTCTGCCCCTCACAATGTCTCTGGGCCCCTCCTGACCAAGATGATGGTCGGCGTCGCCGCACTCGGGCGGTTGAACGAACCCCGGGTGGACGTGTTTCCACCGGGCAGGTATCGTATCAGGCACCCCGGCTGCAGCCCCTCGTGGCCACGCGAAGCGGGTACGGTAAAGCAAGCCCAAAAGCCCCACGCCGCTTGCAACGCGTGTTAGGCCCCAACGTGCGACCCGTACGCGTCTTTTTAGACGGTGCCGCGAACGGTGCCAGACGCGGGGTCGATGCACGGCCCCACGTCAACTTGACGTCTCCACCGGGTAGGTACACGTCCCGGTAACTCCTCTCGCCAGACGGGCTTCGGAACGCCGCTTTTCCACGCGGCGCAAGGTCGATCCCACCTTTCGTCGGAGCGGGGCGAGGAAGAAGAATACTCATCGCTTTTCTTCCTCGTGTCTTTTCTTCTTCCGTTTCCGTTCACGTCCGTTTCCGGACACTTTTTCAGAAGGGCTCCTGACCCTCCAACCACAACAACCCTTAATCTACTACACATGGATAAGCAAAGACCTGAATGGTAATTCACATACATTCACATAAATGTAACAATATGTCCATACAGCTGCAAGTTGACGCTCACAGACTATACTGGTAACAGACCTCATCTTAGTCACTCTCAGTAAACGCTCGTCAGACAAAGTCTGACCAGCGATAGCCAAGGATTCTCTGAAGAGACCTGGTATCTAAGGAGTTAAGTCTCTGTCTCAAAACCTTGGTCAGAGTCCAGGTCTCACATCCATAGAGCAAGCCTGGAAGCACCAGGGACTTAAAGACTCAGATTTCCATTCTCCTGCATGCAGTAGGGACCAACAGCGCCATCCCACATGAACCAGTGAGTCCATGACTTCCCAGGCACGACCCCGACATCTATAGACCTCCAGTTTACAACATGTGGAGACATGAATATCACTGCCAAGGCAAGTGATCTCTCCGTGGCTTCAACATGCTCGCCACAGATAGGCACAAACAGGATAGCAACATCCAAGATGTCAATGAAAGCCTGGATCTTAGTCTTGACCCAGGATATCTGTAACCCCAGTGGCTACGACTCCTCATTCAGCACATTGACAATGTCCAGAGTCTGTGCGAAGATGACTGTATCATCTGCAAATTCAAGATCAGATATCTTGATACCCCCCAAGTGATGTACCACAGCTGGATCTTTCCAACATCCTCCCTATAATCCAGTCCACGCAAGTGTTGAAAAGTGTGGGGGCCAGTACATACCAGATATCACATCGATTAGCTTTGGTGGGCTCCCCACAAAGACCGAGGATCCACCAGAGGGCATCCTGATTCACTGAAAATTCAGCCCCTGCTGAAACTCTCGCTTGCGTTTGATGAGGACCCTGAGAGCAAGGATATGGTCAATCGCTGACATCTTTGGTGTAATGCCTGACTGCTCAGGTCACTGGTGCTAAAACAGATGGTGGCACCCCACATCAAGAATGATCCAAGCAAAAACCTTGACTGGCAATGAGAGCAGCGTCACCCTTCGGTAATTGTTGCAGTTCTGTCAATCTCCTTCCCTTTCCAGAGAGGGACAACAAGGCCCCTCTTCCAATCAGTTGGGATGATGCCTGTGCTCCAAATACAACACAGAACTATATGCAACAACATGAATACGTAATTTCCACAGGCTTGAGAAGTTCAGTATGGATGCCACAAATCCCAGGAGCTTTGCCCCCTTTCAACTGGTTCACTGCAACCTGTTTCCACAAACAAAGGCAGTTCACAGTTGATTGGAGGATCAGCAATAGGGATAGTAACGCCGCTGACATCCAACTCAACAGCTGGTGGGTCAGCCTGATAAAGCTGCTCAAAGTAATCGGCCCAGCAGGCCTTCACTTCCGATTCCTCTGTCAAGAGCTCACCAACCTCAGCTTGGTCTAACTGCAGTATAATGAGGGACAGACTTTGAGGTATGCAATGCACCGATCAAGAATCGTCATCTTGAAGACTCCACAACTCTTCAGGATCCCTTAAAACACCAAGGTGCCTTTGACCCCTACTCAACCTGTCCACAAAGTCCACAGCTACCCTTTCATTATTGAGCTTCCCAACATCTAGCCGAGGCTAGGATGGTACCATTTTTTGGATTTGAGCCACAGCTTCAGAGAAGATACAACAAAAGCATGTGATCGGTATTGAGGAACTGAGCACTCCAGTAGACCCTGCATTTCCTGTGCAACATCCAGCAACCACCAATGAGCACATGGTCAATCTCCTTTGCCACACCACCAGAATTTTAGTGCCATGTCCAATGATATGGGAGCTGAAGCCATGAACTAGCTATCCTAAGTCCATGACATCTCACAAAGTCAAGGAACTTAGTGCTATTCTGGCTCCGAGTTCCAGACCCATGGGGACTAACATGTCGCATAACCATTCCTAGCAGTGCCAGTTGATGCATTGAAATCCCCCAAGAGTAGAAGAGTATCTTGCTTGGAGCACTGACCAACCACCATCGAGTGTGACATATAATGTCTCCTTCTCAGTAAGATCACTCGCCTTAGTCGGAGCATATACAGAGACCAGAGAAATGACACCCAGATAGTGATGAATCCTCAGTCTCATAATACAGTCTTCACCAGTGATACCTAAATTACCATAGGATTCAGCATGTTGGACTCAGCTACAGCAACTCCCTGGGAATGGTAACCATCAGAGCGATCAGACTAGTAGTAGGTGTAGCCACCTATCGTGATCTCATCACTCTCCGGTTTCCGAACCTCACAAAGTGCTGCAATACTGATGCCCAGATGCTGGATGCAGCTCAGATGACAGCCAGAGACAGCTGATCATCTTCTATTAGCGTGAGGACATTCCAGGCACCCACTTGAAGGAACCACCTCAGGTTAACCCGAGGATACCTCAGCACCACCATGACACACACCATCACAACCTGTGGTTTCCCCCATGATATCGGTGCCAGATATTGGTGCCATCTGGCTGTTCACCCAGCTGGTAAATATCTGTGCCAGATGGTTAACCAGTATTGTGACAAAATCGAGAAACTAAAATGGTGGAATGATCCCCCGATTTGTACGCAGATTTCCTTGCAGTTAGCATGTCATGATGTCAATAAGGGATAGGCCCATGGAGGTGTGTTAAGTGTTGAGCTTAAAATTGGAGAGGGTATCATCTTCTATCTATAATTCCAGTAATCTCTGTGTGTGTGTATGTGTGTGTGTATGTGTGTGTGTATGTCTGTGTGTCTGTGACCGCTGTTTCTCGACAACCACGGGTCCGATATACTTGACACTTGCCAGGTATATTGCTGGGGACCTGAGGATGTGCCTTTTCAAGGTTTCATATTAATCGGAGAAGTAGTTACCGAGCTATGTCCAAAAAACGATTCAGCCAATCAGAGAGCAGCGAGCTATCACGTGTGCCGAACGTGGCGAACAGACTCTGCCTCGGATGGCACATTTGAGAGCGTATTCATTTATTTCACGTTGGCAAACTATGTTGGCGTTAAACTATGTTTTAAAACTAATTAAAACTAATTTGCGATTCATCGTAACTGCGATATGCGACCTTCCGGACAGTCAAATGAGGACGTCACTTCCGGACTTACGGATAGTCATAGTGACGCTGAACGTGGCGAGCAGACGCTGCCTCGGACGGCACATTTGAGAGCGTATTCATTTATTTGACGTTGCAATCTGTGTTGATTGTTGTAAGGTACGATCGATTGTAGTACATACATATTTATATTTTGTACATATTCATTACGGGCACGTCACGGGTACGGGTACGGTACGGGTACGGTTCCGGGTACGGTACGGTTACGGGTACGGTTACGGGTACGCCACGTACGGGCACGTCCTAGTTGTAAATAATTCTAGTCAAACTTATGCGACCTGGGCAGTTTGGGGAGGGTGGAAGGACGAGATGATAGAGGAGTGAGGCCGAAAGTAAAGTGATGGCCAAATGAAAGCAATCTGTTTGAACAGCAGTAATAGTCCTTGAGCCAGACCAAAAGTAATGCTCCGGCGGGGGGAGTAATTCTCATTATGATTTTCCATTAGACCAATGTCTCAAGTGTCAGAAAAGGTGTGATGGACATCTGAGAACGGTAGCTTAGTGCCCGGATGGACGCCATCTTTGAAACCACCCAGCTCGAAAATGCCCATTTGGTGGGGTACATTGTTGCACGTGTATCTGGACTTCTATACTAGCTATCGATGTGCGGTTGACGACTAAATATACGTCCGATGTGTACCGTCTAAATAAAAAATAATATGAAGCATTTTGTTTTAGATTAATTATTATAAAAATCAATTATCGAAAAAAAATCATATATTTTTCAATATTTTATTATTAGACTTGTACTTTTTTTTAGTGAAACAACACTGGTATGATTTTCCAAATTATGCATTGTGCTACACCGTTTATCTGTCTATAAAAATAACTCAAAAACTAAAACATATCATCCACCACGAGTTTACAACAAATAAATGTAAAGAGGCATAAAATGACTTAGGCCGCCGCTGGCATTATCTATTCTGACGATAACGCAAGTTAGGAATGTCGTACGGAGAGGATTTTAACACCATACGATATCTAATAAGCAGGCGGAAATTGTTACATAGGAAATCTGCACTTTGGTGGCCATCTTGGATTTCAAAATGGCCGCCAATTATATTAATTATTCATTATTAGAGTTTGGAAAGACGTATGGAGCTGATTTTAACACCATACGATGTATATTCCTAATAAGCAAGCGGAGGTATCATTGAACATGTCATGTTTTAGTCAAATAACACCGGTATGATCTTCCAAATTATACATTTTGCTAAACCGTTTATCTGTCTATAAAGATTTTCAGGCAATTTGGCCTGCATTATAATAGAGAACAACATATGCTATACAATATACAGTGCACACAAAGTTAATCATCAGAATCGCCATCAGAGTCATTGGCATCCTGAGCCACGATAGCATCATCCTGCACCATGTTGGAGCATCCCTGCAGCTTACACACAACAGTGCACTTCAACCCATTCAGTATGCAGGAGCAATCTGACGGTCGACACGTCCTTCTGCATGTGCATGAGATGAGATTCAAGACGACATCTGGAGCTGGTAGACCCGCCATCCATCGGATTGTGAGCGAACCGCCATCATCGAGTTCCCAACCATGTCCTGCTGATGGTGTTGGGACGTCTGGTAGGTTTTCAAGGCTGCGTCGCCAGATAGCCGCCTGATAGTTGGCCCTAAGCGTATGCTGCATCAAGGAGTCTTCACAAGGCGGCAATTGCCCAGATTCGATCTGGCCCTTCTTTGCACAGAACATGTGATAACGGAGCGAATTAACACCGACGATCTTCGTGTTCTTGGCGTACAGCTGACACGTGAAGGCCTGAATGCTATTGAAGACGTCTGTTGGTACATTCCACGAAGATCCCAGATCTGTGAATGCTTGAAGATACAGCTCATTCGCTTGCACAAGCTTCAAAGCCTTTATCTTTCCTTGGCTAGCCAGAGCACTCACAGTGTCACACCCGCTCCATGCATGAAGCCCTGGCAATGCACTGCAAACTCCAGACCCCAATACCGCAGCCAACTTTCCAACGTCGATCATTCTGACTCGAACCTTTGTTCCTCGTCTGATGAAGAGCTGACTATCGATGGTTCTGCTGAGATGAAGACTGATGATCAGAACGTCGGTGTCATCTGCCACTAAGATGATCGTCTTGTAGTGGGTAGCGGCGTGCTTTGCGTGGAGAAACATACGCGTGTCTGCTTCCTCGTGGCTACATTCGAGTGCTTGCACCAACTTCCACCTATCGCGGGTCAGTACCAGACATTTTTCACCACAGGTGACATACAGTGTTCTGTTGCCTAGCTTTTCGCGATTTGTTTCATGTTTCCACGACTCCGCCAGAAACACAACCAGTTTCTCCTTTGTCTGGCTGCAAGCAAGGAGACGCCGCCAGTTCATGATTTTGTGTGCGGGTCTGATCTCGCTGAAACTGATGCCTTCATTTGAACCGCGGTTCACACGCTCAGCTGCTTTGATGGATTCTTCTGTGTATGTGTCAAAGACAACATCGATGCGCTCACTGCCTTGACCAGCGTGAAGCGCTGCAGCAAGGATGCGGTCAGATAGTTCTCCGAACGTGTCGTTCTCGCCATGCATCTTTTGTATGAGAGCCATCGCATCAATTATTGTTGCACTTCGCTTGTCAACGTTCTCGGCTGGTTCCACAAGACCTTCCATGTGTTTCGCAAGTGCAGCTTTGTTCGTTTTTTTCATTGACCCATCAACGTTTGCCAAAGACCATGGTAACGGCCCTAGTGGGTGACAAAGGACAAGTTGCATGTCGAGGTTCCTTGTCTTGGCGATGAGTATCATGGTGGCAAACAGTTGTCTGTCAGCTCTCAGGACGATCTCCTTGTTTGTGCCCTTCACAACTTTCTGCTTGATCTTACCAAAGGTCTTCAAGTTTAGCTTGTTCAATGTATCATGAAAGCCTGTTACCTCTTCAAGACGTTTCTGGAAGCTTTGATACGCCGCTTCCCCCTTTTGCAGGGTGTTGAGTAGGTCATTAGAAACGTCCTCCCTCGCAGCCGCTCCGGTAGATATACTGAGAAGACATGACGGATCATCGGCGAATGGATTGGTCCAGTCATTTTCCAGTAGATCACAGATAGCTGTGACGCCAGACTCATCACGTTTGATGCGAGAAGTAGACAAGTCAGGGTGCTTGGCGTGAGATGTGTCGCTGCCATTCACAAGGATAGTTTCTCGTAGTTGCCTCAGTGCAGTAGCCCGATTTTCTGCAGTTAGATAGTATCGTGACACAGCCCCTTGTCGAAGACTAAAACCTCGTGTTCCTCCAGCTGTTTGCGTATCTTTGTTTACTGTTTCTTCTGTTGTCTGATCAACAGCGATTCTGGCAAATGGATTCCCTGGTCTAAGCTGTACGGAGAAGTAGCCTTGATTGAAATGCCTGTACAACTCGGGGCATGTTTCGTGGAGTTGCGTCATCTGTGCATAGTACACTGGTAGATATCTAGCATAGTTCACCTTGTTCATTGCGAAACACCAAGGGATCACTCTTCTGACACAAGCCAAGTGAAGCATCCAGTCGCCTTCTCTATCCGCACGAATCAACCCCAGCAGGGTCTCTACCATATCAATATACATCATCCAGAAGCGAGCCAGGTCTCCATGTTTGGTTCGCAGAAAATGTAGGTATTTCGCGAACATGTCAAAGCTCTGTACACATGAATCATCATCGAGAGCAGCAGCGAGAGTCTCGTGGCAAACATCCTCCTTGATGCTGCGAATTTTGAGGTCAGTGCTTCGAATCTGGGGTTCCTTGTCAGGATGATTGCTTTCTATCCACACCTGGAAGCCCTTCCAAATGATGCGCATTAGTGCCTCGTACATCAACTTGTGGAGTCGCACAGCACGGTTGTATTGCTTGCCTTCCAGAACCCTGTTGATGGAACCTTCAGCGATTACTCCTGACTCAACAGCTACATCCCGAAGGCCTGCATCTCCAAACATTTTCCCAATGCTCGACATGAAGTTACAGATGGTATGGAAGTTCCCCATCATGAGCACGATTCTTCCATATCGATCGACATCTTTCCATGCTATTTCGGTCGCCTTAGCAAATAGTGCCTGGTCTAGCACCACCGGTATACGCTCAAGCTGAAGTGATGACATGATGTTCAGAGCTTCTCTGAGGATTTCTTGCACTGTTGCCATATCTGTGGCAGGCGCGTTTATAGTCGGCAGGTAGCCAACTACATCTTCCGTCACCTGAACACGATCTCTAGTCATGATGTTGAAACCAGTCCACGAACTGATTGTCTGGTCGCATGGTTCCAGCATGCGAGTCATAATCCATACGTGATTTCGGCGCTGCGCAAGGGATGTTGCGCCTGCAAGAGTGTCAGAAAGATCTGCAGGCTTGATTGCAGGTGGGCCCTCTCGTTTCCCACCGCTGTATATTGGAACTAAATCGCTGGATGACGGGATAGATCGCTTCTTATCTGCTTTGGATACTGCCGATGGAGGTTGGGGCGGCAAACACAACTGCGACTTCGGTTGGACGATGATACCGTTGACGCGATGCGATGTTCCGCCACCACTCAGCGATTCCTCTAGCCTGTCGATGTTATCGAATGCTAATACAGTCGGGACCGAAGGGTGCACATGTGACGGAAGTGGTACTGTATCTTTCTCCACACTTGCTAATTTGTCTATGCATAGCGCTGTCTCGATTTCTTCCAGAACTGTGTACGAACATCCGTGCCCGAGTCGATTCAATATTCTGATGACCTCTGTATTACCGGTGAGCGTTTTCATGACCCACGGAAGTAGGACATGCTTCGATGTTCTGATGGTACCCCGGTGTACAGCATTGATGATATCTTGAGCCATCGACCATACCAGTGTGTCGGCACGCGCAGAGCTACCCCCACTCCCGCAAATCAAAGTATGCAGAAATACACGAAGAGAATCTGGTATCTTCACGTAATCTGAAGTGAGTTCTGCTGGCTGAGGCGGCCAACGTTCATTGTAATGAGCATCTTTGATCTGGTGTTGCAGTGAAGTAGCTGCACGCACAATGTTACTTTCACCGTCCGTTCGTTCAAATGCTTTCACTTCTGCTTTCAGGTTTACGCACTCTGCAGCAATCTCTCGCTTTGTCAGATTATCGGGCATCAAGTATACACGGTGTTTCACATTGAAGAAGATGAGCGATTCTCCAAACTCTCTTTGTAATGTGCGCTGCAGATTCTTCTTGATGGAGTCACGAACATCAACTGAAAATGTATCTGAAGACAGGATATCTGTTGCAACATCAACTATTGGAACAATCCTCGGGTTCAAGAACAAGTCAGTGCGAATGAAATTGAATATACATCGTATCATTTCTTTTTTCTCGATATTATCTTCAATGTCAGTTTCTACTTGAGGTTTTTGGGGCCGTGTGTAGTTTCTATAGCAGGAGAAGTGGTAGTGAGCCTCAGCTGCAACCATATCTCGTGTAGTCAATGCCAAAACTCTCTCATCATTGCGAGCTGTCGCAGCATCTCTTATTGTCTTATCTGCTCGAAGTTCAACAGCCAAGACAACTGTTTCACGGGTACGACTGCCTTTTATGAATTTTGAAGCACGCTGGCAAAAAATGCATTTATCATCGTAGACCGTTGAAGTTGATCCTGTCTCTTCCCGTGATGATCGCCGTCGCACCGCATCGCCAGTATCAACTGAAGAACTTCTAGCTGCATTGGTCAAAGTAGCTAGGTGGTTTTTGTGAGTGAAGTCTGATCTACAAGCCCTATGGTATAATATTGGAATATTAGGAAGTTCAACTGCGCCTTCTTGGACTAGCTTTAGAATTGGATAAAAGTTTCTAACTGCGGCTGCGTCACACAATGTCTTCCAAGAACTGTTGCCCGCTGCCTTGCTTAGTTCAGAGAGTGGCGACTTCTTGCTGCACAGGATGCACGTTCCGGACTCAGGTTCAATCTTCGCCCGTTTCGCCTCGACACCGGCCATCTCAGCTGAAAGAACAAAAAGACTGACGTTAGATTACTCCGATATCCGAAAAGCTCGCCAGCTTACATAGACATACTCATCCAAGTCAGTGAACATGTTAGATGGCGCCACAATACAACTCTATAATAGAGTTGTATGTGGCGCCATCTAACATGTTCACTTTTAGTTCTTAAGCCACCCACCCCCCCCCCCCCCCCCTCAGAAATTAATCAGGTCACCGCAACAAATCTCAGACTGAGATATAGAATATAGATATAGAATAGACTGACGTCACTTTCGGCACTGGGTTCTGTGGGTTGGTTATCGGCGGGAAATTCCAACTGACATAGTTTCGGTTTGTGGAAAGTGCATGCCTTTTCATATATTTTTTGTGTAAACTCGTGGTGGATGATATGTTTTAGTTTTTGAGTTATTTTTATAGACAGATAAACGGTGTAGCACAATGCATAATTTGGAAAATCATACCAGTGTTGTTTCACTAAAAAAAGTACAAGTCTAATAATAAAATATTGAAAAATATATGATTTTTTTTCGATAATTGATTTTTATAATAATTAATCTAAAACAAAATGCTTCATATTATTTTTTATTTAGACGGTACACATCGGACGTATATTTAGTCGTCAACCGCACATCGATAGCTAGTATAGAAGTCCAGATACACGTGCAACAATGTACCCCACCAAATGGGCATTTTCGAGCTGGGTGGTTTCAAAGATGGCGTCCATCCGGGCACTAAGCTACCGTTCTCAGATGTCCATCACACCTTTTCTGACACTTGAGACATTGGTCTAATGGAAAATCATAATGAGAATTACTCCCTCCGCCGGAGCATTCACTTCAAAATATGGCCGGTTGGCTCAAGGACTATAATGCATTTGAATCTTTCTCAATTGGCAAATGTGGGGATATTCTAATCCATCTCCATCAACACTAGATCATATCATATTATATATATATATATAAATATATATATGTATATATATTGTTACTGTCGCGGTTAAGATGTTATTTTTGACCGAGCGGTTGGTATGACCGCGACCTAACAGTTCCCCCGATTCTTCCCCAACTCACCCGATTCACCCCAAACTTTGGCCGTATCGCACCGCAGCTGCCCAATCTGGAAAACTCTAAAACGACCGAATGCAAAGAGGAAAAGGAATAAGACGAGAAGACGGACAGAAGAGTAATTGGATTTATTATACACACAAGCAAAAAGAAAGCAGTCACGTTTATTTACAGACGAGATTAGATACACAGTGCAACGCTAGCTTACCTACAGTCTTAATTAACCCAGGGACAGAACAAACAAAAGACAGACTCACACGGGGAATGATGACAGGAATTGGCTGGAAGGAGAGGATGGCTTGGAGTTGTATTGTGCAGCACGATCGGCGCGTTTAGCAGCCGCCGTTCCTTCGCGGCCCTGCTCAAAACCGCCGTCCAGGCCCCAAGCGGCTGTTGAGTGTTGTTGCTGCTGTGGCCGCCGCTGCTGCTGCTGCTGTGGACGTCGCGTGCTTTTCCAGGATTACAACAGGCTTTGTGCTTTCTGGGATGTCCTCTCCTTGGATGTTCTCTATGTTCTCTTGGTCCAATCACTCCTCACCACCGACAACTCAACGCAACCAACGCAACCACTGACCACCACAACGCAACCACTGACGACCAAAACCACACAACTCAGCTCTGCTTCTTGGACCCTCTCTCTTCTCAACGGCTTGGGCTCCCTTTTGTCTGCCGGTAAAAGCTCATCTCTCAAAGCTTGTCTCAGCTTCTCTTTTGGGAGCGTCGCGCTGCGGATTTTAGCTGCGGTCACGCCTGCTCATTCCCTCCTCTCAGCGCCTCTCTTTAAAAGCGCAGCCTCTTCTCATCTCAATGCTCAGTACTCATCTCTTTCTTCTTCAAAGCTCGACTGCTTGGGGAGCGTCACGCTGCGGGTTATATAGGCCCCGCCCCTCAACCTTTGCGAACCTCCCCGATCGCTCTTCCTCCGCCCTCTCTAGCCAAACCCCTCGCTCATGGTTGGTCGAGTGGGGCTGGCTCACTCCTCCCCTCTATGACGAGGTGGAGACACGCCTTTCTTCTCCGACCCTGCCTCGTGGTCAATGGCGGTAATTGGAGCGGAGGTAGTTTCTAATCGACGAAAAGGGGGAATGGAGGTTTTGGGAATGGGAATGAAGGGAATCTATCTCTTTCACTTGGTGCAATGGAGTACTTCTATTAATGGGAGACACAGCCTTACCCTAAAACACAGAATAAGATATAACTATCGAACAGGGGTATTCTATTATTGGCTGACGTGTATGCTTGTGGACTAATTATGGGACGCCCTTTGACCTTTACACAGCTCCGGAGGCAGGGGGCGCAGAATAACAATAATAATAATAATAAAGCACACAATCAAAAAAAAATACAGTCCTCATATCCGCAATATATATATATATATATATATATATATATATATATATATATATATATATATATATATATATATATCTCTACTCAATGTCCCTTTGTTACATTATTGTCCTTTATTGTTTGTACGCGACTTTTGAAATGATGTAATCCACCCCAGAATGCTCGGGTCGCATGAGCTGCAACCCCTAGTAAAGAGATCCATGGGGGGCCAGATGTATATCATGCATGCCAATAAGGACTTTAACATGAAACGGCTCACAAAGCTTCTAAAAGAAGGCAAAGATACTTGGAGACATACCTGTGAGAAAGGAATGTGCCTCGACACAACAAAAGATTTGGAGAACTTTCTGATCAACTCACCCAAAAAGTTCATATCTTTCCGCCTGTACTGCAAAAACTCTCGACAATGTGGGCCCATAGTCCAGTAATTGTATAGGTTGTGAGTGCCGTTATATGTATATGTATGTACAGTATATACATATACCATATAAAATTTTATATCTACCATATAAAACACAATGTGTCTTTGTGTATTTGTTTGTGTGATGTCTGTCTCACTTCATAAGGGTAGGTTTTAAAGGCTTTGAGTAGTGCTAGAGGAGGGATTTGAGTGGGGGAGGGAGGGGGGGCTTAATGGGCAATCTTTGAACACGACTGTGTCCACTAGTTAAAAGAACTAAGACTCCAAGGATGCAAAAGACCCCAAGGACCTAGAAGACCCCGAAGACCCAATGGACCCCAAACACTCAAAATACCCTGAAGACCCAAAATACCCTGAAGACTGTTATAAACCCAAAAGACTATGAAGACTCAGAATACCCAAAGGACCCAGAAGACCCCAAGGACTCTGAAGACCAAAAATACCCTGAAGCCACAAAAGGCTCCAAAGACCCAAAATACCCAAAATACCCAAAATACTGAAAAGACCCTGAAGATCCAATGGACCCCAAACATCCAAAATATCCTGAAGACCCAAAAGACCCCGAAGCCCTAAAAGATCCTGAAGACCCAAAAGACCCTGAAGACTTTGAAGACCTTGAAGACCCTTAAATACCCCAAAGACCAAAAATATCCCAAAGACCCTTAAAGACTCTGAAGACCCAAAAGACCCCAAGGACGCAAATTTCCCAGAAGACTGAAAATATGCAGAAGACACTTCGAAACCCAGAGCTTGTACTAACAGGAAATGTTACAAACCCGAAACCTCTCATCCACGGGTATTTCTCGCATTTTCTATACAGTATTTCCGTGAATCCAATTTGCATTTAGCAACATAACAATTATGGTTAACCATTTAGAAATTGCCATTCTTTGTCTAAATGCTGAAAATCATGTTAAAAAGCCGATTGGATCACAGATTTTGCAGGTTAAAAGTTTTTTGTTTTTTTTAGCAACGGCAGGTTAAAAGTGACATTAAAAGGGCAACGGCGAGGAGAACCGATTCACTGTGAACACACAGCGCATGTGCTAATGGCATAATTTAGCATTCATACGTCATTTCGAAAGTTGCGTATTATCTTACTAAAATGCAGCATTTTCTGCGTGTATGTATGTGTTATGTCTGAATCTCATACAACTGAAAACAGCTTGGCTGATCTCCAGCAAATTTTGCATACATGCTCGGGGTACCCAGGCTCAGGTCGTAGGCACAAAATAAATCCTCCCATCCCCCCTCCCCCTCCACGAAGGTGGGGGAGAGCGGGGGACTTGCAATTTTGCCTGTACATGTGTAATAGTGCAAGTGGTTTCATGACTGGAGCAGGTATGGAGGATGGTAAGCAACGTCAAACATGGCATATTGCACATTATTCAATGACTTTGTTTCGCTTCTGGAACTAGTGGGTATTTAGTTATTAGGTCTTTCTCATCTTGTTCTTCTTACTCTTTTTCTTCATCTTCTTCTCTCTGAATATGGAGTACCTGGCTGCTGATAGCCTAATTGCTGAGATAGTTGTAGCTCGGCATCAGCACAACAGGGGACTTATATTTGGGGTACTGTCAGTCCATCCATCCGTCCGCCCTTGAATCCGTCTGGGGCATCTCCTCCAAAATGAATAGATGCATTTCTTTCGTATTGTATGCAACAACATCTGGGCATGCGGCACGTCAAAAAGCTGTTCTGGGAACCGAGAACTAATTTGGAATTTTGGGAATTTAATTTTTTTATGGAGGAAAGTACGTACAGTACTTGCATGAACCATTATTTATTTATTTATATACATCTACCATTCCACTGCTAACACAGATTGTTGAATTATTAATTTACTTGATACACTTCACCATCTCCACTCCTAAAACACAACGTTGAATTATTTATTTATTTATATACTTTACCATCACTGCTGACGACATATTTCGCTACTCACTTTAATTATTTATATATATATATATATATATATATATATATATACTTTACCATCGTGGTTACCTTCATACCACGTTCATTTATTTATTTATTTTTATAAACTTCACCATCTAATTTTCACCACCAACACAAAACTTTGAATTATTGATTTGCATACATTTTACCTTCTCCACTACATTCATAGCATCTTGATTTGCTTATTTATTTATATACACTTAACCATATCCACTACCGACATATTTATTTATATATTTATTCATATACACTTTACCATCTCCAATACCTTCAAACCACTTTGAATTATTTATATATTTATATATTTATTCATATACACTTTACCATCTCCAATACCTTCAAACCACTCTGACTTATTTATTTATTTATACGCTTTACCATGTCCACTACCGACATATTTATTTATATATTTATTCATATACACTTTACCATCTCCAATACCTTCATACCACTTTGAATTATTTATTTATTTATACGCTTTACCATGTCCACTACCGACATATTTATTTATATATTTATTCATATACACTTTACCATCTCCAATACCTTCATACCACTTTGAATTATTTATTTATTTATACATTTATTCATATACACTTTACCATCTCCAATACCTTCATTCCACTTTGAATTATTTATTTATTTATATATTTATTCATATACACTTTACAATCTCGAATACCTTCATTCCACTTTGAATTATTAATTTATTTATACACTTTACCATGTCCACTACCGACATATTTATTTATATATTTATTCATATACACTTTACCATCTCCAATACCTTCATACCACTTTGAATTAGTTATTTATTTATACGCTTTACCATGTCCACTACCGACATATTTATTTATATATTTATTCATATACACTTTACCATCTCCAATACCTTCATACCACTTTGAATTATTTATTTATTTATACACTTTACCATGTCCAATACCTTCATACCACTTTGAATTAGTTATTTATTTATACGCTTTACCATGTCCAATACCTTCATACCACTTTGAATTATTTATTTATTTATACACTTTACCATCTCCAATACCTTCATACCACTTTGAATTAGTTATTTATTTATACGCTTTACCATGTCCAATACCTTCATACCACTTTGAATTATTTATTTATTTATACGCTTTACCATGTCCACTACCGACATATTTATTTATATATTTATTCATATACACTTTACCATCTCCAATACCTTCATACCACTTTGAATTATTTATTTATTTATACATTTATTCATATACACTTTACCATCTCCAATACCTTCATTCCACTTTGAATTATTTATTTATTTATATATTTATTCATATACACTTTACAATCTCGAATACCTTCATTCCACTTTGAATTATTAATTTATTTATACACTTTACCATGTCCACTACCGACATATTTATTTATATATTTATTCATATACACTTTACCATCTCCAATACCTTCATACCACTTTGAATTATTTATTTATTTATACGCTTTACCATGTCCACTACCGACATATTTATTTATATATTTATTCATATACACTTTACCATCTCCAATACCTTCATACCACTTTGAATTATTTATTTATTTATACATTTATTCATATACACTTTACCATCTCCAATACCTTCATTCCACTTTGAATTATTTATTTATTTATATATTTATTCATATACACTTTACAATCTCGAATACCTTCATTCCACTTTGAATTATTAATTTATTTATACACTTTACCATGTCCACTACCGACATATTTATTTATATATTTATTCATATACACTTTACCATCTCCAATACCTTCAAACCACTCTGACTTATTTATTTATTTATACACTTTACCATGTCCACTACCGACATATTTATTTATATATTTATTCATATACACTTTACCATCTCCAATACCTTCAAACCACTCTGACTTATTTATTTATTTATACACTTTACCATGTCCACTACCGACATATTTATTTATATATTTATTCATATACACTTTACCATCTCCAATACCTTCAAACCACTTTGAATTATTTATTTATTTATACACTTTACCATGTCCAATACCTTCAAACCACTTTGAATTATTTATTTATTTATACGCATTACCATGTCCACTACCGACATATTTATTTATATATTTATTCATATACACTTTACAATCTCGAATACCTTCAAACCACTTTGAATTATTTATTTATTTATACGCATTACCATGTCCACTACCGACATATTTATTTATATATTTATTCATATACACTTTACAATCTCGAATACCTTCATTCCACTTTGAATTATTAATTTATTTATACACTTTACCATGTCCACTACCGACATATGTATTTATATATTTATTCATATACACTTTACCATCTCCAATACCTTCAAACCACTCTGACTTATTTATTTATTTATACACTTTACCATATCTACTACCGACATATTTATTTATTTATTTCGTTCGTTCGTTATTTAAATGTAACATCTACATGTCCTATTTTTAAGGTTTCCGTTGGGGGATGAGTCTTCGATGAACACGTGTTCTTGTTCGAAATCGATCGTGGGATTTTTAACGTTCACCCGCCAATTCTGGGAGAGTACAGGTGGCGACGGCGAGGCCAACAATGCAACAGCCCTACCTGCCTGCGAAGCACCAAGGTGACAGTTCGTCGTTGCCTCCAGCCCGGAGTCATCATCGCATTTGATAATCCAGGTATAGATCATGTGAAACAAGGACGCCAATTAATTGGACATTTTCATGATGTGGAGCCATCAAGTGGTGTAAAGAATGATGTCACCAAATACACAGAAAAGCGGAATCAAGTGTGAATTTTTCAGCAGCAAAAAGCAATTGATGTTGTTGGAAACAAAGTTATAACCTGCTAACTCAGCCATTTGTACGCAATGTTGTGCATTAACATTGAGTGTTCTTACTGAATTTGTTAACATCCTTTTCATAGTCAATTACTGAACCTGTACCTATAAATAGAGCGGTTTTTCATCGCATCGCTTCCACCTGTTGTACCGAGCAATAACAACTAACTCAATAACGACTACCTCAATAACAACTACCTCAATAACGACTACCTCAATAACGACTACCTCAATAGCGACTACCTCAATAACGACTACCTCAATAGCGACTACCTCAATAGCAACTACCTCAATAGCGACTACCTCAATAGCAACTACCTCAATAACAACTACATCAACATAAAGTACCTCAACAACAACTATCTCAATAACAACTACCTCAATAGCAAATACGTCAATAGCGACTACCTCAATAGCAACTACCTCAATAACAACTACCTCAATAACAAATATCTCAATAACAACTACCTCAATAACAACTACCTCAATAACAACTACATCAACATCAAGTACCTCAACAACAACTACGTCAATAACAACTACCTCAACATCAAGTACCTCAACAACAACTATCTCAATAACAACTACCTCAATAGCAAATACCTCAATAACGACTACCTCAATAACAACTACCTCAATAACTACCTCAATAACAACTACCTCACTAAAAACTACCTCAATAACAACTACCCCAATAACAACTACCTCAACATCAAGTACCTCAACAACTACGTCAATAACAACTACCTCAACATCAAGTACCTCAACAACAACTATCTCAATAACAACTACCTCAATAACGACTACCTCAATAACGACTACCTCAATAACGACTACCTCAATAACGACTACCTCAATAGCAACTACCTCAATAGCAACTACCTCAATAACAAATATCTCAATAACAACTACCTCAATAACAACTACATCAACATCAAGTACCTCAACAACTACGTCAATAACAACTACCTCAACATCAAGTACCTCAACAACAACTATCTCAATAACAAATACCTCAACAACAAATACCTCAATAACAACTACCTCAATAACAACTACCTCAATAACAACTACCTCAATAACAACTACCTCACTAAAAACTACCTCAATAACAACTACCCCAATAACAACTACCTCAACATCAAGTACCTCAACAACTACGTCAATAACAACTAACTCAACAACTATCTCAATAACAACTACCTCATTAAAAACTACCTCAATAACAACTACCTCAATAACAACTACCCCAATAACAACTACCTCAATAACAACTACCTCAATAACAACTACCCCAATAACAACTACCTCACTAACAACTACCTCAATAACAACTACGTCAATAACAACTACCTCAATAAAAACTACCGCAATAACAACTACCTCAATAACAACTACCTCAATAACGATTACCTCAATAACGATTACCTCAATAACAACTACCTCAATAACGACTACCTCAATAACAACTACCTCAATAACGACTACCTCAATAACGACTACCTCAATAACGACGTCAATAACAACTAGCTCAATAACAACTACCTCAATAACGACTACCTCAATAACGACTACCTCAATAGCAACTACCTCAATAGCAACTACCTCAATAACAAATATCTCAATAACAACTACCTCAATAACAACTACCTCAATAACAACTACATCAACATCAAGTACCTCAACAACAACTACGTCAATAACAACTACCTCAACATCAAGTACCTCAACAACAACTATCTCAATAACAACTACCTCAATAACAACTACCTCAATAACAACTACCTCAATAACAGCTACCTCACTAAAAACTACCTCAATAACAACTACCCCAATAACAACTACCTCAACATCAAGTACGTCAACAACTACGTCAATAACAACTACCTCAACAACAACTATCTCAATAACTACCTCAATAACAAATACCTCAATAACAACTACCTCAATAACAACTACCTCAATAACAACTACCTCACTAAAAACTACCTCAATAACAACTACCTCAATAACAACTACCCCAATAACAACTACCTCAATAACAACTACCTCAATAACAAGTACCCCAATAACAACTACCTCAACAACTACCTCCATAACAACTACCTCAAAAACAACTACCTCCATAGCAACTACCCCTACCTATATGTGATATAGGCATTTTGAGCCTGATCCATAAAGCTGATCACCGAACCTGCCTCCACGACCAGCGATGTTACACAAGTAGTACTAGTCATGTAGTATTTGTGTTCAAAGTTGAAGGATTTATCCGATTTGTGGTTGTATTGTATTTGTCACTACCATGAGTGTTACGGAGTTGTGATGGGAATATTGAAAGTAGGGAGAGCAATGACCCAAGGAACATGGTGATGGACATGGTCGATGAAGGGGATGTTCGGGGGCGGGAAAGGGAGGGAATCCTTTTGGAAGCGTTTGCGCAAACCAAGCAAGCTCCTGCCTTCTGATTGGCTGCTTAAAACCGCCAAAGCTGTAAAGTGTTTTCACCGAGCACACCTGATGGTTTGGTCAATGTCGCACAGCACAGAAACGCTGAGTTAACCACGCATTGTGAAACCGTAATGTGTTAACAGCACAACGTGTACCACCAGTCACCATGCTCTTCGTTCGTTTACCAATCATATATGGTTTACCAATAAGGGGTTCATGTATCATGTAATGCGCTCGGTGGATCATTGAAATGCTGGTTCGATAAGGGGGATGCATAATGGGGTGGGGCGGACGGGGAAGGGGACGTGGGTGGAGAGGGGGCGGGGACTCGGGGGAGGGGTCGGGGAAGGGGACGTGGGCGGAGAGGGGTCGGGGACTCGGGGGAGGGGTCGCGGACTCGGGGGAGGGGTCGGGGAAGGGGTCGGGAACGTGGACGGATAGGGGTGTCCGAACCTTCGAACCGGGACCTGCCCCTGATCTCTACGGACCTTTATTCGCTGTTTAATTTTCCTTTTCTTCTGTCTTTACTTGTTTTATTAATTAAATTCTTCCTTTTTCTTCCTCTAGTTTACCTGTTTTTTTTTCTTTCTCCCTTTTTTTGTAGTCGAGATTTTGTATTGTTTTTCAGCACTCTTACATTCATGGTGTCCTTACCCCCTCCTCATCTTATCCTTCTCACCCCTCGCCCACTCTCTCCTCACCATTCTCTCATCCCCCACCCACCAAAACCAAGTGTCATCTCATCTTTGTTCTGCTGATGCGTGACGTCACACATGCATAAACATCATTGTAGTTTTTAGTTTGTGTTAACTTATCGAATGGAGATTGATATCTGCAAATTGTTCAATGATGGAGGACGAGCCCACAAACATATTGAGTAGGCCGAAATGTGCAGATATCCACAAATGCCCTCTCCAAAACGTTGTTTCCTGCATGCAAAAAACAAAAACTCATTATAACCCTTCACGATACTCTTGTGGGTACATGTGGCCACATTCTAACAGCGCCATAGGTATTTTGGGGGGAAAAAAAACAATGGAAGAACTTGCACGTAGAGAAATGCATCCTGGAACACCTGAGGAGCTGGTGTCTTGGAGCAGTTGCAGGTAAATATTACAAGCACGTGCTCAAAGCACCAGTTGATCCAGAAGAACGCACCGGAGCTTGCCACCCCTCTCCCACAAATAAGGGGTAGGACGGAGTTAGAGGGGATAGAAAACAGAAACAAAAAAGGGGAAGAAAATACAAAGAATAAGAATAGGAATAAAAGTAATCACGTCTGACTCATTGCCACCTATTGTGAATATCACAAGACCCCAAGGTTCTTTGCCCAATTGATCCGCACCAGCAGCTTGTTGAGTTACAAGATGTACGCCTTCATTGCCTTTTATTCGCAATTAAGATACCTTTTGTCTACTAGGCCTGTATCTGGCCTGCCAGGCCTTTGCGAGCTCGCCATCTTCCGAGTGCCTGCAGTGTATTGATCCACTGCGTATATACACGTATGCAACCTGCAAACAATAGTGAATCATGTTCATGTGCTAACATAAGTAATGTGAACTTCATACATTAATTACCCTGCGCTCGCTAAGCGAAAATCAAGGTTAAGCATTCGGGTACATACATACGTGTGGCATACGTGGGTACGTGCGTATCTGCATTTGTCAAATTCCTTTTCTCAGCAACCATTGGTCCGATTGACACGAAATTTTACCATAGGAGCCTGTATAATTTTTTTTATTCAAAATTATGACGTCATAGGTCACGTGGTACTGACGCCATGTTGGAAAAACGTCACACCTCTGTATCCCCGAAACCACTCAATGGGAAAAAATTGAAACAAGGCTTATTGTCAAGTACTCATCATGGGGAATAAGATATGTTAACGATGATGTGATCGGTGTCTTCATTATGACATCATAATTCGACAAGTACAATGCTTGTTCTGATCAGTATGAAATTTTTTTTCACTGCAAACGTTGGTCCAATGGAAAGGAAATTTTGACAATAGGAGCGCCTCCTCCTGTAGAAAATTGCAATGATAATGACGTCATAGGTCACGTGGTACAGGCGCAATCTTGGAAAAAACGAAAAAAGTTGTACCTCGACATCTCCGAAACCACTCCATGGAAAAAATTGAAACATGGCTCATTGCAACGAAATCCACATGGGGAATGAGAGCTGTTAACTTTGACGGCATTGGTTCCTTAATTATGACGTCATAATTCGACAGGGACAACGCTTAATCTAAACAGTTTGAAATTTATTGACCATGATCTACACAACAATTTTGTTGGAGAATATAAATTTATGATGTAATCGCTCACGTGGTCTGGCAGCCATATTCAAAAGAAGAAGAAAAGACCCTTCAAAAACAGAAGAGTTGGCTCGAAGCAAGTTGACTGCGCAGGGTAATTATTCTATGAATACCATCGAGTCTAATGCATATCGGGACGTTTGTTTGGCCATGGATTAAAGTTTTGTGCATCGGCCACGGATTAAAGTGTTATGATTTTGTTGGTAAGATTCTCCATGCTGCACTGTCTTATAGCAAGCATGGAAATTGGTGTAAAATACCTTTAGTCATGCAGTATACTGTTTATTTTACCAGGTCAGCACCAGGGGTATTGCCCTTATGTTTTACTTTCATGGTACGGTATGGTAAAACACTTTTAATAAACTGTAAGCGCATTCCTTCAATAAATTGGAAATGGTACCTGGTGTTGTTTTTATTTTTTTAATTTGTAAACATTTTTTGTGAAACTGTAATCATGTGCATTTGCAGTCGAAAACATTTTAAACTTTAAAAATTTTCCTCTGTGAATCAGGAACCGCCGGGAACATATTATGTATACCCCTTTCCCCCGTTGAAACAATGCCACGGCATACATTCACGGGATTTTCGTCGATCTTCGTGGGTTTTCGTCGACCTTTGCGGATTTTCGTCGACCTTCGTGGATTTTCGTCGACCTTCGCGGGTTTTCGTCGACCTTCGCAGATTTTCGTCGACCTTCGCAGATTTTCATTGACCTTTGCAGGTTTGCATCGACTTTCGCGGGTTTTCGTCTACCTTCGCGGGTTTTCATCGACCTTCGCGGGTTTTCGTCGACCTCCGTGGTTTTTCGTCGACCGTCACGGATTTTCGTCGACCTTCGCGGGTTTTCATCGACCTTAGCGGATTTTCGTTGACCTTCGCAGATTTTAAGACCTTCGGACCTTCACGGATTTTCGTCGACCTTCGCGGGTTTTCATCGACCTTCGTGGGTTTTCGTCGACCTTCGCCGGTTTTCGTCGACCTTCGCCGGTTTTTGTCGACCTTCACGTATTTTCGTCGACCTTCGTGGGTTTTCGTCGACCTTCGCGGGTTTTCGTTGACCTTCGTGGATATTCGTTGACCTTCACGGATTTTCGTCGATCTTCGTGGATTTTCGTCGATCTTCGCGGGTTTTCATCGACCTTTGCAGATTTTCATCGACCTTCGTGAATTTTCGTCGATCTTCGCGGGTTTTCGTCGACCTTCGTGGATTTTCGTCGACCTTCGTGGATTTTCGGCGACCTTCGTGGGTTTTCGTCGACCTTCGTGGATTTTCGTCGACCTTTGCAGATTTTCGTCGACCTTCGCGGATTTTCGTCGACCTTCGCGGGTTTTCATCGACCTTCGCGGATTTTCGTCGACCTTCATGAATTTTTGTCGATCTTCACGGGTTTTCATCGACCTTCGTGGATTTTCGTCGACCTTTGTGGATTTTCGGCGATCTTCGCGGGTTTTCATCAACCTTCGCGGATTTTCGTCAACCTTCGCGGATTTTCGTCGGCCTTCGCAGATTTTCATTGACCTTCACGGATTTTCATCGACCTTCGTGAATTTTCGTCGATCTTCGTGGATTTTCTTCGACCTTCGTGGATTTTCGTCGACCTTCGTGGATTTTCAGCAATCTTCACGGGTTTTCGTCGACCTTCATGGATTTTCGTCGACCTTTGTGGATTTTCGTCGATCTTCGCGGGTTTTCGTCGACCTTCTTGGATTTTCGTCGACCTTCGTGGGTTTTTGTCGATCTTCGAGGGTTTTCATCGACCTTTGTGGATTTTCGTCGACCTTCGCGGATTTTCGTCGACCTTCGTGGATTTTCGTCGACCTTCGCGGATTTTCGTCGACCTTCGCGGGTTTTCGTCGACCTTCGCGGGTTTTCGTCGACCTTCGCGGGTTTTCATCGACCTTCGCGGATTTTCGTCGACCTTCGTGGATTTTCGTCGACCTTCGTGGATTTTCGTCGACCTTCGTGGATTTTCGTCGACCTTCACGGATTTTCGTCGACCTTCGCGGATTTTCGTCGTCCTTCGCGGATTTTCGTCAACCTTCGCAGGTTTTCGTCGACCTTTGCAGATTTTCATTGAGCTTCGTGGATTTTCATTGACCTTCGCGGGTTTTCATCGACCTTCGTGGGTTTTGTCTCGCCATTTCCTGGACTTTCATCGACCTTCGTGGGTTTTGTCTCGCCATTTCCTGGACTTTCATCGACCTTCGTGGGTTTTGTCTCACCATTTCCTGGACTTTCATCGACCTTCGCGGATTATCTTTGACATTCTCGTGATTTGCGTCACCATTCGCAGATTTTTGGCTCGCCGTTTGCAGTTTGGTCCTTTATATTCGCTCTCTGATGTATGTACATATATACCGATACATATATATATATATATATATATATATATATATATATATATATATATATATATATATAAATCAACGAACATAACAGCGTGACGAGCGCTGTCCCGATCTCCTGTGGACCGAAGTCCTAGACCAAAGCGTCACCTCCGACCCAAAGGGTCTTCTGGAGGCTTCAGCCCGGCCACTCTGTCAACAGACAGAGATTTATTCATTGGTCCCCATTGGCTAAACATCAAGCAGAGCCGCCAATCCAGATTTCGGGCTTCGTCGACCTTCGCCGGTTTTTGTCGACCTTCACGTATTTTCGTCGACCTTCGTGGGTTTTCTTCGACCTTCGCGGGTTTTCGTTGACCTTCGTGGATATTCGTTGACCTTCACGGATTTTCGTCGATCTTCGTGGATTTTCGTCGATCTTCGCGGGTTTTCATCGACCTTTGCAGATTTTCATCGACCTTCGTGAATTTTCGTCGATCTTCGCAGGTTCGTGGATTTTCGTCGATCTTCGCGGGTTTCGTCGATTTCAAGCCGAAATTTCGTCGAAATTTCGAAATTTTCGTCGTCGAAATTTTCGTCGAAATTTCGTCGATTTCAAGCCCGAAATCTGGATTGGCGGCTCTGCTTGATGTTTAGCCAATGGGGACCAATGAATAAATCTCTGTCTGTTGACAGAGTGGCCGGGCTGAAGCCTCCAGAAGACCCTTTGGGTCGGAGGTGACGCTTTGGTCTAGGACTTCGGTCCACAGGAGATCGGGACAGCGCTCGTCACGCTGTTATGTCTGTTATGTTCGTTGATTATTATCCCCGCCGATCGCACCGCACCCCCTGGTTTTGGTTTGCACTGGTGGGAACGATGGTCTGTGTGGCAGACAGGCTGTTGGTTCCTTGCCGGTTATGCGGTATTTACCGTGTGAGACATAATTCGTGGCTGGTGCTCACCATTAAAGCTAGGAGGTGCCTTGATCATATATATATATATATATATATTTATTTATATAATACATACACCCAAGGGTAGGATTTCTTTTGTTAATGGTGCCGGCGATAGCTCGTCTATTCTTCCCGAAGGACACCATGGGATATTTAACGTCCACCATGTACTTCTGGCAGACATATGACATCCAGTTGAACGTACATTTGGGTTTGAGGAACGGGACACACATTGATGCCTTGCCTTGCATCCGAGACACTCGGATGCTAGTTTATAGTTGGGCCGAGATTCGACCTCCGGCAAGACGGCTTCGGAGCAAGTGTGCATATCTTTCGGCCATTTTGCCAGTCATATTGTAAACACAAACTTCATTGTTATATAGGACGTTAATGGTTTTCATACAAGATTACCATTTTAAAAATCACTAATGGAAGTATCTCTCATGGTTCTTCCTCAATAGTGGACATTCAGCAAGTTGATTCATCAACTTGTACAATATCGGTTTGAATAACTTCACAAGTGTTGCAATTTGCAATTAAGAGCAGACCAATATGTATATCGATTGAGGGAATGTGACAAAACAGCCTCACAACTATAGTGTAGTCACCTTTGACTTAGTGTGGAATCCACCCCTGATGGAATTGGATCTGTCATCCAAATGCTGCACAGCTTGGAATAATGTTGCCTCGATCGGAGGGGACATTACACCGCCTGTCACGTCTGCTAATACTCGCTTGTGGACGTTCAAGATCCCACAAAAGAGGCCATTCGGTCAATACCCTTCCCAAATTCCCTGTTTGTCCAGAGCAGAGTTGGCCACCTTCCCTCAATCTGATCTTTCCGAGTTTGAAACTGTAGCTCTGACCACATAGGTGTCTATGAATAATGAGCCCAATCATATATAGACCATTGACTCAGTGGGGTTGATTACATTTCCAGTAATTATTTGACATTATTCTACCTATAAAATCATTTAAGATGTTTGTCTGTTGCCTGTTCAATGAAATACATGATTTATTCAACAACTGATACTGTAAAGTGTATATTTTAACATTCTTATACGAATTAAGAATTGGATTATAAAGTGGACTTGTGTGCTGCGTAATATCACCCGGCAGTTTTTTTCTCGTCTATCTGTACTCAAAGTGTGTCTATGTGCATGTTTAGTCTCGACGTAGCATTGCATGCAGAGAAACATCTCAGACCTGGTAATGTCATGGCAACAAGCATTACGCCTAGGTCCCCCTTCGGTGAAGTGATGTGAGTTGACAAAGTGGCAGACGCAAGGCGGCCATCTTGGATTTTGACGTGGCGACACAATTTCAATAGCGTACTTCCTTATGCGTAGATACACCCACACACCAGATTAGAAGTTAGTAGTTCGTTTTAATATTTCAAGATATTTTGCTCACAAGGTTCAGACATACATGGCGGCGGCCATCTTGGATTTTGACGTGGCGACCCAATTTTCAATAGCGTTCTTCCTTATGCCTAGATACACCCACACACCGTATTAGAAGTTAGTACTTCGCTTATTTTTCAAGATATTTCGCTCACAAGGTTCAGACATACATGGTGGCGGTCATCTTGGATTTTGACGTGGCGACCCAATTTTCAATAGCTTTCTTCCTTATGCCAAGATACACCCACACACCAGATTAGAAGTTGGTACTTCGCTTATTTTTCAAGATATTCCGCTCACAAGGTTCAGACATACATGGTGGCGGCCATCTTGTATTTTGACGTGGCGACTCAATTTTCAATAGCGTTCTTCCTTATGCCTAGTTGCACCCACACACCAAATTAGAATTCGGTCCTTCGCTTACGCACGCACGCACGCACGTCCGCACGCACGCACGCATGGACGGACGGACGCATGCACGCACGGACGGACGGACGGACGGATGCACGCACGGACGGCCGGACGGACGGACGCACACACGGACGGAGGGGAAAATCATAGTCCCCCTTTCGCTCCGCAGTGCGACGGGGGCCAACAAAACGTTTTCCAAGGCAACTGCTGGGGGGAGAGAGGGGGATTTTTCCCAGGTTTAAGCCATTCTGAGTGTTTTTACAAATACAACTCTGAAACAACACACCTACCAAGAAATCCATCGAATAATGGGTATTGCCTGTGGAGGTGGAGGGGGTCATTTTTGCAAAAAAGCAAACAGCCGGGGGGGGGGGGGGTGGGTGGCTGGGTTGGAGGGGGGATATCTCTTCTGAAGAGACATCTCATTTGTACCCCCTAAAGGAAGATTTCAGGCCTGGGGATGATGTAGCAATAAAAAAATTATAAGGAGGCACCTTCTCCCTGGGGGCTGGGGAGCACTTTTGTGACTGTTAAGGGGGGAGGGGATGTGCAGTCAAATCATGCTGGATTATAAAAAGAAAAAGCCGTTAATAAAGACTATCATCTTATTTATAATACAACTAGCAGGAGTACCTGGCGTTGCCCGGTGATGTTCTAATACTGTTGGCATTTTGAATAAATTAATTTGGTTTTTTTCCCTCTTTTTTGTGAGTGCCTAAAACACTTCCGTACACCATCTAAGGAAAATTTATCTATATAATAATAGCATAAGGACTCCACTTTGTTATCCCTTTTACGCCGCAAGCAATGACCCGATGCCCACGGCACTAATGGATTTACGATCTACGAACCGCGCTCTTTGTTTATCACGTACAGCCATACTCGAAAAATCTGAATTAGCCGACGTTGGGGCCCAAAAGCATCCGATTAACTGCCGATACGACGCCATCTTACGACGCCATTGTATTGGCGTCTGCTGGGCGAAGGCGAAGCAAGCCGTCCGCTGATTGGACAGGCGAAGGCGAAAGCAAGCCGTCCACTAAGTGGACAATCCAGAGCATGCATTTGTGCCGGTGTCAGCGATCGTTGTTCATATACGCACTCTTCATTCTCATCTTTCTTCCTAACTCTTACTCGGACAAGCAAATCCCCTATGCCATCCATAATGGTACACTCTATCCATACACCACATCCTCCCTTCCGTGGATGTTCCATGGGTTTCGGCTCGTATCTAATATTATAATATTACACACTAATCGTGGGTAATTTACTATTACCTTTCACATAGCTTCATCAGCTCAGGCCTCAGAGAGCGATTTTTTAAATTCCCCCCAAAAAACGAACTTTTTTTTCTTCAAATTGTTCAAAAAAACATTTTTGCCCAAAATATTCTGCGGCACTCACTGATGATGCGACCGTGACTGTGAAAGTTTGACGAAGATCCGTTCAGCCATCTCTGAGAAAAATGATGACACAGCACAGACAGACAGCCAGACGGATGGCTCTCTTATAGTATAGATTAACTTTAATCGATTATAATATATATCATGCGACCCCTTCTTCCCCCTCCCAACGAAACAATAAAACACACCGACCGACAGAAACAAAGGTGAGCCCCTATGTTTCTAAGCACTCCCTGAAACCTCACAACTAGGTTATTTAGACACGCAGAGCCACTAATCAAGCGGCCATGAGCTGTGTCGTGCCACCCTGCCCTCAAAGGTCTCTGGGGTTTGGGCATGTTCTTTCTTCAGGAATGTCATCGTGTTTAAATTGATGCCATTACCTTATTCTCATTACCTCGCATCATCTTGAGGACGTTTCCAGTAAACGACATCACGAAGCAGGTACAATCCAATCGCCCCGCTTACCAAGGGCGGCTTGGCGAGAATGGCAGTCATGGGAATCAAACTCATACCAGCTTGGGGTGGGAAATATGATTTTATTTTTTTATAACCACTCAACCATTCAGCAGGCTCTCCCAGTTAAATCTGGTGGCGTTAATATTAAATGAGCATTTAACTCCCATTGCTCCCCTCTTCATGATCTATTTTTCAGAGTATCACATCAATACAAAAGGCTTTCAACACTGGGCTTGCCACTTGTGTACTCATAATGACTTGCATTTTCATACAGATCGCCTTCTCAAGGTGTGAAATTCCATAAACTACAACTTGTATATTCATTCACGCGCATGCATAGTAACTGCATGGTGACAACACAAGATTTTTTTTAATTTTTTTAAAAATGTTTTTGACAATTAAGGTGGAAGGGTGATGGAAGAAGTTTTTGGTGGAACTCGTTTTTTTTTCTGTACAGAAGCAAAGCAAGATGAAGCATGCAGTGGGCCAACATCAAGGAAATGAACAGACAAGAAAAGAGGAGAGTGAGGGGGAGAGGAAACAATGAAAGTAGGAAATAAGAGTGTTGGGTTAGGAAAGGTCAATGGGGGTAATAAATTCGAGAATGACAAGAGTTGGCGAAGCACTGCTTGCTTGAAGCCCTGGAGGGGAGAGCGAGACAGAACAGTTTATGGAAGGTGGCTCCACCGGATGATAGAGGCAATTGGAATAAAAGAGTGGATGTGTGCAGACAGTCTGGATTTTGGAAGTTCAAACAGGAAGTGATTACTTGACCAATGTGTGCATCCTGGAAAAGATAGGAAGGGTAGGAGTACTGAGAGAGGAGAGGGAGAAAAATTGGAAAATAAATAGATGGTAGGAAGCAGATCAAACTACCGAGCTACCTGATATGAGAGCAACAAACCCTGCGCTTCGGCCTCGTCATAGGATTTTACAATGATTTTAAGAGCTTTGCAGTCCACGGAATCCAGGAGAGACAGATGTGATGCCAGGGCACCAGTCCATAAACAAAGAGCTGAACTCCATTGAGCTACAGACAAAGGCCTTGTAGACTGTGAATCGCTCTGATTTTCCAAGGAAAGACTTGGATCAATGGAAGATGCTCTCTCTGTGACTGGATTTGTAGGTCAGCTTTGGTAGGTGGTCATGGCTGATGAGAAGGCCTAAACGTTAAAGAGACTGCACCTCTTCCAGTGGATGATACTGATAAGGAGATGTATAGGTACCAAAGCTTCTGGAGCGATAGCGTGAGACTGCGATATTTTCTAGGATTGAAGAACATGTTCCATTTATCAGACCAACATCTAATCAGGTACAGTTCAGCAGAGAAAGAGAGAAGCAGTTGTGGTCTGGTGAGCAGAGGGATGGAGGTACTGTTTGACACAATGTGGAGTCATCTGCAAAAAGGAAGAGAGCGTTTGCCAGAGCACTGGAGAGATCTTTCAGATAGATGACGAACCAGATAGGCCTTGGAGAGAAGAGAAGAGAAGAGGAGGTAGAAATACCAGTAGAAAGTACCAAGAGATATCCAGGTTGGAAAGTTTACAGATTGGGTCAAACCCACAGAGTCACAGAAGGTCTGTGCTGCAATGTCATGGCTGGTACTGTTGACAAACCAACAACCTAGTAGGTACTAGTGGACTTCCCAAAATGCACCATTACTTTATCAAATAAACAATAAGCTGAAACAACATCTCCCTTTAAATTTCAACAATCGCCGCTAGTTCGAAACAGTATTGTTACGACTACCCTGACTTATCATTTGACAATACTGATGGTTCAACCCTATAATCTGATTCTGTAGTGTAGCCATAGTACTTTCACCTCTTACTACCTTGCTATGCATTATTGACCTATGACTTTCAAACTTCTTCATCCCAACACCCACCCTTCTTGCACATAACATATCCCATCCTCCCATCCCTCAGCCTCCCCAACATCCACTCTCGACCACCACCAATTCCTCTCTATTTGCAGTCTATTCACGCCCTGCATCTGGCCCGTCGCGGGTAATTGCCTGCTTTCCTCGGACATGAAGCCAGACAAAGCAGGCGTGAAGGGTAACAGGAGGGCTCGACTCAAAAGTGAAAGACCCCAAGACTGGCCCTACTATCGATATACCGAAACCTCTGGATAACAGTTCCATAATCCATCCACTTACAGAGGTGTCGCCACTGAAGTGCTATACTGTACTTGACTTGTGCTCACAGTACAGCCAGCCACCTGGGCAAGCTGTTGATGCTGTGGGGTACAGCTTTCTTGTGGCTGGTTGGAACCGTCAGGTGCAAGGAATTTGATGTGACTGCATTCAGAGTGCACGCAAACCCAATTTATACGTCATCATGATTCTGACCCAGTGTTTATTATATGCTAACCCGAGTCATAACTCAGCCCAATTGCCAGTAGTACCATGTGTGGGCTTACGAGGCCTGGTTGTCAGATAAGAATAAGACAGAAAACAGTGTAACATGGTGTGAAGGAACCTCCAATAAGACCTAGCTAGCCACTTGCTACCCAGAATAGTACAAGATAGGTTAACTTTTCATTCTTCAATATATCATTTGAAATATTTGGAGAAATCTGAACATGAATGTCACAGGAAGTCGGCCATGACCTGGTAACTAGATACAAATGTCACCAGGTGAATGCTGCTGTCTGGTCACAAGAACGGGATAAATGAATGTCACCAAAGCTTATAATTAATAATAATGGAGAGGCTTGGAGAACCCTTACTCCTGATAGAGCGATGGGGTATTCGGGACAAGTCGTGTTTGTTTGTTTTTCAAACAAAAATGTTTCAAGGCGAGAACTAAAACTCAGCAGAGCAGGTCACCACTCTTTTGCAGATATATGATTGGTAAAAAAAAGATTACTAATTACAGATAAAAACTAGAACGGCACTCGGTAGAGAGCATACCTCTGCCAGGCTGAACAGTTTATGTTTTGTATCCCACTGATAGGCCGGAACTGGATTCGTACCTGGACCAAAATCAAATCGGCTTGTTCTTGTCACTTAACCAACTCATCCACCTAGTTTTGCCAAATTCTGCCCACAACATCTTGAAATATCATGCTATATATCGATTTTGGCCCTATCATTCAATGGTGAAGAATCACTTTGAAAGTATAAAAATTCTCGCATCCGGATCTAGATTCGGATCTTCACCAAAATCGAATCGATCGGTCCGCGTCACACACTCAACCTGTCCACCAAATTTCGTTCGAATCCATTCATAACTTTTTGAGTTATCGTGCTATATATCAGTTTTATCCCGATCAATGAAAGGCGAAGAATTACTTTAAAAATTCTCTGATCCGGATCCAGATTCGAATCTTCACCAAAATTGAATCAAATCCTTCTTGTCACATACCCAACATGTCCACCAACTTTTGGCTATATCTGTCCACAACTTTTTGAGATATCCCACCCACAGACAGATAGAAAAGGATGAAAAGAACCTCCGCACACCTTCAGTGGCGGAGGTAATTAGAGGGTTCATAGAACACTTTACCCCACATTATTTTGAGAAACAAGGATATGGCCTGGGTCTACCAGTGGCAATTTTGATTGGACGCGATGACGCATCCCACGATGCCGTAATATTTTGTGCAACTGCAGTACTGCTAAACGGAAGTGTTTTGAAAGTGCTAAAAAGTGCTCACTACCTGCCATGATCTTTCCTGGGAAAACCACATTTCAAATCTGGCCTCCAATGCCAGTCGCCAACTGGGCATCCTCCGTCGTGTGAGGTCCTTCCTTGGCACACCTGAGCTCCTCACCACATACAAGGCTTTCATCCGCAGCTCAATGGAATACTGCTCTCCCCTCTGGGCTGGTGCTCCTGCCTCACACCTAGACCGGCTTCACGCTGTTGAAACCAAAGCTTTCAGAATCATTGGAATCTCCCACGATGAAGCTAACTCCGAGGGCCTTTCACCTACTCACCACAGGCAGGTTGGTGGTCTTTCTGTCTTCTACCGACTCCTCTCCGGTCTAGCTCCCCCAGCTCTCTCTGGGCTCCGTCTCCCAAGATCTGCCAGCAACCCTCTTATGGTGAAGCTGCCAAAATCAAGACTCTCTATTCACCTTCACTCTTTCATTCCTCTTTTCTCCCACCTCTGGAACAAACTCCCTCACTCTCCCCAAATGCCACTCCTCCCTCCAGGTCTTTAAAACAGCTGTTCACCACCATCTCTTATCTTCCCCCATCCAAAACCTTGATCTTTTCTACCCCTGTTAAACACCCCAGATCCACTTTTTTGAAATACCAACTTCTTTCCTGGAAGTCCTAGCAGTGTCCATGTGTTTTTTTTTTTTACCTCTCCCACCCGCCCCTCCCCCCCTTTCCCATGCCTCCTCCCCCCGAGCACTCTCCCTCCCACAGATCTCCCGATGTCCCTGCTCTCCATCTTGTCTGCTGCTCCCTTTATCATATTGTCGCGCGATCCCTTCGGTTAACACCGTAGGACCACGGATGACCGAACGGCTTTAATGGAGGCGACGATCAAATATGGATTTGGCTATAAAAGCACGAGAGGAAGAATGAAGAGGGAGAAGCGGCAAGCACGTACCTGTAATGATCCGACGGTAGCTCCGATCCCGGAGTAAATGAACTCAAAACGAAACCCGAATTGAATGTACAAAAATAAAGATTTATTACGGGACCCGATACAATGGAACACGATGGAAAAAACGAAATCCTACATTGGGACGTCCCCACACCAGACCTCAAATACGAGACAAAGGAAAAATGAATTAAGGAAAATAAAACGTTATGGCGTGTATTTGTGAAATGTGGTGCGTCTTAACTGTCTGTAGTCTGCAGTCAAGGAATCGTCGGCTCCAAGCACGCCGCGGCTTCAATGTCGGTGGGAAACAGGCCTCGATGCGCGCCTGTTCGCGCGCCGTCAGGCCTCACCTCGCACCTCGCTGCAAGCTCCTCGTCAGTCGCACCCGAGGTCCCATCCGCTCGCAGCACCGAAAGCACCAAAAGCACTGAGCACCATGATGAACCAAAAGCATCAAAAGCACCAAAGGTCCAACACAGGGCTGACGATCTCCACACGAAGCCGATCTCCAACACGAAGCCGATCTCCAACACGAGGCACGAAGAGAACTTCAGGGAAGCACAGAGAGAGACAGGAACGGAAAGGGCCAGGGAAGAGCGCGGGAGGAGGGAAGAGGGCCAAACGACGGCGAGTCAGCAGTTTTATCACTCGCCCTGTGATGTCAGTTCTTTCTCCCCTCCAACCAGCGTGGTGACCCTCGTCTTCCAGAATCTTCCCACTCCGCTGGCTTCCTCCCATTGGCCAAGTGCTTCCCGCCCACCATGTCACGCCATTCTCGTGGCCAACCACAAGTCCTTCCCTTCCCTCCAATCACTGGGCAGTTCTCTGTCCCTTCCACAGACCAATCACAGTCCTCCTGGGCATGGCTATAACCTACCAGGAGGCTCGTTGCTAGGCCAGCTGGTGGTGTGGCTGGCTGCGGCCCATGCGACGGTGCCCCGATCTGGCTTCCTGCTTGTCTTCCAAGGTCTTTTTGTAAGGGAGGGGAATTATTTAATGTGATGCACGAAGGGATCTATCTAATGTCTATGTGAATGCTTTGCCATAAGGGACACAGGTTTGGCGACAGGGGGAATGACAAACAAAGGAATATTACCCATAATCCCTGTACTAATTAGCATGCCCCACCCTCCTCGCTGCGGGGACACAAATACGACTTATGACCGACGTCCGGGCTACACACAGAGCTTATTACAAGTAGATTCCCTATAGCGACAGACGAAGCATGTTACCTATTCAGATCTACCTGGCTCTATATATCACTCTACCCAAATTCATAACAATATGTTTTATGTGTCAGTTTGTCTTTTTGTGATCAATGTTAGCTCTTACACGAGCCTCGATCTTGTATACAAAAAAAAAAAAAAAAGGCAACTTGTGTTTTACAATTCCAAGTATCTATCTATAATTCCAGTAATCTCTGTGTGTTTGTTTGTACGTTTGTTTGTCTGTGACCGCTGTTTCTCGACAACCACGGGTCCGATATACTTTTAACTTGCCAGGTATATTGCTGGGGACCCGAGGATGTGCCTTTTCAAGGTTTCATATTAATCGGACAATTACTTACCGAGCTATGTCCAAAAAACGATTCAACCAATCAGAGAGCAGCGAGCTATCGCGTGTGCCGAACGTGGCGAACACACTCTGCCTCGGATGGCACATTTGAGAGCGTATTCATTTATTTCACGTTTGCAAACTATGTTGCCGCTATGTTGGCGTTAAACTATGTTTTAAAACTAATAAAAACCATTTCATCTAAATAGAGGGGGGGGGGGGATTGTCACTGTACTCGCAAGCCGTTCGCCGTTCGCTTTGGCGTTGCGAATGGACCAACACATTTCATGAACCAAACCATTTCATGTAAAGCGTTCGCCGTTCGCTTTGGCGTTGCGAATGGACCAAAACATTTCATGTAAATAGAGGGGGGGATATAATTTTAGATATAGATATAGTACGGGCATGCCCTAGTATAATTAAATTGGAATAAAATAAAGGTTTAAGTTGAAGAAAAAAAATTCCAGAAGTTTACTGCCAATGATGCAGCAAAGCAGCATCTTATTGAACACATTACATTGTTGTTTGTGTCCTTCATGACATCCTTAAACATAGTTTCCTGTTTGGAATGATTTCAATTTAGTTTGACTGCCAGACAAGCAGAGTAAAAAATAAATCTTCCTCCTCTCGTAAAAAATAAATCTCATTAAGTTATTCCTCAATCATAAACTGATGTTTGTGGACAGACAGACAGACAGACAAAAGTGAACCAATTGCTTATCCCAGCTTTGCGCGTTCAGGGTAAGAACCTTGGCATGTATCGGACTATTGTCAATTGGTGCAGTATACGTGTTTGAACGCTACACATATTTTCCATTCCGAAGTCGAGCCCAGAGCTTTAAACAACATTAATCTCGAGGACTCCATTTACAAAATGTCCTTTGCAATAACATGCTGTTCCAAACACCACTTCAGACCCCTCATCGGGCCTATACGGTTGCAAAATTGCCTTCATGAGGGAACTTCATTACACGAGCATAAAAGCGTCATCTCGTTTATCAAAGAAGGAGAGGTTAGGCAAAATGGAGACTGAAACTACAATACAATCTTGGCAGCCAGATGAAAGTGATTAGCTCTGAGCAAAATGGCTTCCTATTGGACCTCTTTTTGGATGCTCGTATTTCAAAATTGTATCCTTGCTCAAGTCGATTTGTATTTTGACCAGAGTGCTTGTGATAATTCACGTTCTTCTTCTTCTCTGCTCCTTAATTGCAACAGTTAGGGGTCGACCCCTTGGAATACGCCTTCTCCATCCGCCTATGTCCTCCGCATCTTCCTCCCTCATCCCATGACCTCCCTCCACTTTAAACTTTGTAGTCCTCTTGATCTCTTGCGGTCGTCACCTACTCTTCTTGTGCGATGTTTAACTTCCACCAGTTAATTGTCACAGGCAGGACACATAGCTTAACTGCCGGCCGAGGGACAGAACACCATGTGGTACACCATGTACACAATGCTCTGCCTGGGAAGCACCAATCGAACATTTTAGTCTGATCGGGAATCAAGTCTGAAACTCAGAATAGAGAAGTCGAAGTTAAGTGTTACCTCTGCACCTTCCTGCAGACTCCAGTACACCACTATGTGTTATAATCAGGTATAGACAGGTACCTGAAGTGCCATAACGTTGTATCACGCATTCGTAGTGTATAGTAGTTGACAAACAACAAACAGGGGTGAAGACATAACCTCCATCTACCTTCGGTGGCCGAGGTAAAAAAAAGAAAAAAGGTAAGGTACAATAAGTGGGCCAGTGGAGTCTTGTATGGGCAAAACAAGGAAGGGCATGAACCACCAGGTAAAGAGAGAGAGAGAGAAAGAGAAAAAGAGAGAAAGAGAGAGAGAGGAGACTCGGCGAGAGGGGGCGAGAGGGGCGAGAGGAGGAGAGAGGAGGTGAGAGGGGGCGAGAGGGGGCGAGAGGGGCGAGAGGGGAGAGAGGGAGACGGAGACAGAGACAGAGACAGAGAGAGAGAGAGAGACTTTTTTTTGACTTTTGAAGTCCTTTTATTATCAAAATAATACAAAAAAATGTATTTATATCTTTACACCAACCATAAATACATGAAAAAGCAATGAAACGAAAAGGTTACAGAAGTATCACGGCACACAATTTGCCAAAATAATCCATTAACTTTATACAACCTACAAAAATATTACCAGTTGGTTCTCACGAACCTCACACAACCCTTCATGACACCAAATATTGGTGAATTCATCAAGATTGTTTGCATCCTTATAGAAACAAAACTCTAGTTTAAGTCTTGCTGACACGAGGGCATTGAAAAACACCATTACATTGCATTCCCCGGCAGGTTTACCGTTCAATTTCTCCCTTCTTGAGAGATATATTGCCAGCTTGGCTGTTGCGACAAGAAACCTCATTAACATATTTTCCTTGCTTGACTTGGCATTAAAGCCGAAAATAAAAGAACGCAACGAGAAAACAACCTTCATTCTGTGTGCCACAAGATTAAACCACCGAAACAAAGGAACCAATCTCACACAATTAATGAAGGCGTGGAACACGTCCTCCGTACATATGCAGAATGGGCAACATGTGGATGTAGGAGAGAAATGGTTGATTAACTTATTGGAGGGGACTATCCAGTGGATCAGTCTCCATTGGAGATCACCAGATCTTTTACTTACGAGCTTGCTATACATGGAGTTCCATACAGGTTCAGAGGGGGGTCCCACAGGCAACAGTCTCTTCCACCGGATTACTCCATTTAGCGGCATATCCCCCAGCAGTAACTTGACACATGACTTGTATAGCTCTTTACTGCTAGTCTCTTGAAAGGGGCTTATCCCCATGCTAACCGGGGGTAAGTCTTCCAACTTGAAGTGCACCAGTAACCCAGGAAAAACCCACTCATCGTGCAATGGTTCGAGCTCGTGGGACCAGCATACTCTCAGCCATACCCCTATTCGTATCACCTCTCTCAACACCTTTGCAGTCACTCTTTCGGACCGAATTCCTGCTAGCTCGGCTACTTCTCGAGCTGATTTCCACCCGCAACCTGAAACTTGCCGGAGGTGCCATACTTTTGTGATGCCGGCAATTATGAAATGCTGGCAGAGGTCCCTACTTTTGGGTATGTTTGGGAAAAGCCGATTGCAGAACAGAGGCTCTTGTGCAAACATATGGATGTCGTAGTTGTCTTCTTGACGGCACACTGTGAGGTTCTGCCAAGCATTCAACACACTCTGATAAAAAACAGGAAGAGGAGATGTGTCAACTTGTTGAAGCAGGACCAAGAAACATTCGCGGCCATATCCCAGCCCGCCAGCTTGCCGCAAAATGTGGGTGGCCAAAACATGGTTTGGTCATTGCTCTTTCACCAAAAGTTTTTGCACAGAGCATAGCCGAAAGGCCATTATACGGCTCCTGATGTCGACCATACTCTGGCCACCCTCGGCCAATGGACGGCATACAACGTTTGGCCGTAACCAGTGATGCCCTCCCCAAAAGAACTCCAACAGTTGCCTTTGCACTTCCTTCACCAAGCCTTCTGGTGGTTGCAGGCAGATGAATCTGTGCCACAAAAAGGAGGCGACGAGGTTCTTGACTACCAAAACTCGGCCCTTATACAAAAGGTGAGGCAGGGCTCTCCTCCATCTACTCAATCTCTTTTTTAAGCGTTCAGCAACACCTTTCCAGTTTTTCTGGCCGTACTGTGGGGATCCAAGGAACACTCCAAGATAGCGAACACCTTCATCCACCCACTTTAAACTTGCAGGAAGGTGTATTGGCGGGTCTTGCGCCATTCTAGATGCACTGTCCCTGACAGAGGGAACCCATAGCGCTTTGCTCTTTTCCCAGTTGCACTTCAACGAGGAAGCTAAACCAAACAAATGTAGGCACTTAGCTAGAGCTGCAATGTCGTTATTGTTTTTAACAATGATTGCAACATCATCAGCATACGCCGATACGACAACTGGAGGATGATCAGGAGATATACTCATTCCAGAAACGTTATTCCTTAGTAACACGAGAAGTGATTCCATTACAAGGGTGAACAGTAAGCCGGAGACAGGGCAACCTTGCCTTACCCCCCTTTGAACCTGTATGGGTGAACAAAGCTCATTGTTCACCTTAACTAAACTGAATATATTGTTGTACAATAAAGCAATATAAGTTCTGAAATTATCTCCAAATCCACAGGCTTCAAGCACATGATTCAAAAAGACATGATCGATGCTATCAAAAGCCTTTTCTAAATCAAGAAAAATTATACCAAAGTCATTCTGCACACAGTTGCCATCTATGAGATCTCTAATGAAAAATATGTTATCATACATAGATCTACCTGGAATACAATAACTCTGATCAGGGTGAACCAAATCGCAAATTACCCTTTTAGCTCGATTCGCCAAAACTTTTGAAAGGATTTTATAATCAGTGCATAGTAGAGAAACAGGTCTCCAATTCTTCATGTGTTGCAAATCACCAGCCTTTGGAAGAAGGGACATCACCGCTCTTCTCAAACTTAAAGGCAATTCTCCATGAGTCAGTGATGATTCAAGAACATGCATCAGTTCTGGACCTAATAGTTCCCAAAATTCCACATAAAATTCAGCCGGCAGACCATCGATTCCAGGGGCTCTTCCCGAGTCCATTCCAGCCAGGGCTTGCGTTAACTCCTCGAGCGTAATTGGCGAGTCCATATCCAGCCGCTGGGACTCAGTTAACGAGGATAGGTGAGAGGTTAAAAGTCTCATTGTTTCATCACAAACAACCTGTTTTGAAAACAGTTTGGAAAGAAGTCTTGAACACATAACCGTCTGTCTCTGGGATTTACAACAACAGCTCCGCCAGGATTAATTACAGAAAAAATGTTCTTGGGTGCTTTACTGACAGAGTCCAGACGAAAAAAAGCTTTACTAGGGGTATCTAAAACCTTTAAGTTCTTAACCCTTAGTCTGAGCAACAACCCTGCTGCTTTCTAATGGATTAACTCTCTCAGCTGAGTCCTCTTTTCTAGTAATAACTGGAAGTTTCTTGCATTATTATTTTTAGCAAGTTTACCTTCGAGCTGTACAATGTCAGCTTCCAAACAAGTCATTGTTATATTCTTAACATTTGTAATGTTTGCTCTAAACTGTTGACAAAACACCCGAATCTGGACTTTTGTATTGTCCCACCAAAGATTAACTGAAGAAAAAGAGGGCTTTCTTTGGATTTGATTAGCCCAGAAAACTTGGAAGGCTTCTTTAAATAGACCATCTTCTAGAAGACTGGTATTAAATTTCCAGTATGCACTTTTATTTATTGACTGAGGAAAAAGAAACCCCATGGTTACTAAATGATGGTCTGAGAATATTGACGGAAAATAATCTGGAGAGACTATAGCGTTTCTAAAAGATGAGTTTATATACCATCGGTCGAGTCTCGCAAAGGACACTCTTCCTCTGGTGATGCGGCTCCAGGTAAACTGAGGTTCATTGGGGAAAAGTACCCTCCATACATCTAGCAAACCCACCCGAGAAAGGAAAAGGGATAAATCAATACATGATTCGGGATGAGGTTCTGCCGAGTTCCTGTCCATTACAGGTTCAAAGGTACAGTTGAAATCACCCCCGATACACACACATTGGTTTAGATCAACTGTCTGCAGGTGATTAATCACAGACGCAAAGAAAGCTTTCCGTACTGTGCTCTCACTTGGTGCGTACACATTGAATAATGTGAAATGGAAATTATTAACCTCCAGTTCAAGAGAGCTGAATCGGCCTTTAATGATCTCCTGGAAGAGGATTGACTCAGGTACTAGCCCTGGTCTAAGTACGAAAGCAACACCTGCCGAAAGGGAAGACAGGTTGCTAAAAAAGCACTGTCCCCCAAAAACGCGACACCAATCATATTCTACGTTTTGGGTGATGTGCGTTTCCTGCAATAAAAGTACATCGACATTTTTGCGCCGAAACAAACTTTGCACTTGAGTTTGGCGGTTTGGGTTTGCACCTCCACCGTTAATGTTCAAGGTGCCAAAGGTAATTTGCTTCATTCTTTATCAAAAGGCTTGATTGGGTGTTGCGAAATCTCAAGACTGGCTTTTGTAATAATTTTCCTGAGTCGGTGAAATTGTGACCTTGTTAGTGGAAATTCTTTGCCCTTTCTTGTTATTTCCTTTGCTGATTGAATAAATGAACCTAAATCAGGAAATGTATCCCTGATAACTACATTTCGCTGTCTGTAGGTTTCATTCAGAAAGGAGAGTACGAGTTGAGGAGATATCATTGGCTGACTCAACTGAGACTCAGACAACTCGGGCACCTCGTCATCCTCATCAGATTCCGACAAGTCTGACAAGGTCCCTCCAGGATCGAGGATGTCGGCCTCCGTGGTCACTATGGGAATTGTCAGTATCTCTGGGGATTCGCTGGAGAGCTCCACTGTGCGATCCACGATGCCATGGTGATATTTGTGCTCGTCAGAAGTTGAAGCCTCGGTTTCATCCTCTTGTGGAGCACAATCTACCGAATCAATGAGCGACTCGGTAACACAGTTTTGAATCTGCATCGGTAGAGCAGCACTGTGGAGGGATGAGTCAGTCACTGTCTGCTCGTTCACAGTGACTGATGTCAATGATCGTAATGGTTCGTTCAAGGGTTTATCAACGTATTCAGCGTTGCAACTTATTTCACCCATATAGCAATTTGCGTCCACAGAGTTTGTACACAAACTTTCAGACATATTATCCTCAATTGCAGCACCCGATTCACCATCCTTTTTTTCAAACCCGATGGAAGCATGAGGAACACATTGAGGTGTGTGTTCAGCTACACTGGCCTTCTCCAATACCACTTTTTTTGGATTACTGGTAGAAAAATTATCAACCGACGCCCTTCGTTTTTTAGAACCAATAATAGGGTCCTCCTCCATTCCTTCACTACATGATGGAATCGCAGCAAAGGTTGTGCGAGTTGG